>NC_141551.1:11812500-12112500 GCF_021556685.1 Rattus norvegicus | reverse complement strand
GAGCCATCTCACCAGCCCAGACATAATCTCTGCCCAGATCACGTGGGGATCTTGCCAGGTGGTGGCAGCATAAGCCACCCCAACAGGTCCCCCCACAAGTCCCTCACCCCCCCCCCGTCACAATTAAAAATAAAAATCTAAATGAAAGATTTGTAACCCCTTGTTTTTCCTTAGCCTGGTCTTCAATAGAAAGCTGTCTCTGACAGAATGGAAACAGCCTGTAAAAAGTAATCTACATCTATCCACGTAAGGGCACAGTGAATGTGGGAGATGCTTTTCGTATTTGCATTTAAAAAGTATATATATTTTAATTATTCAAAATGATGGGTGTCACCGAGGCATTTTCATGCATTTATATAATGTATTTTGGTTACGGATACCTTCTCTACCCACCCAGCTTCATGCCCTACATGCTGGTTTCTGTCTGACAGATACCAGCCTGTATTCACAGTGGGCAGGCCCCTCCCTCATCAACCTCTGATTAAGAAAATTCTCTACTGGCTTACCTACAGGCAGGCAATTTCTCAGTTGAGGCTCCCTCCTCTCAAATGACTTCTTTAACCTGTGAACTGTGGGCTTTTGTCTTGCTTTGTACAAAGGTTTCTCTAACTGGTTTCTTTACAGGTTGCTGATAATGTCCCTACCATTTTGGTTTAATGTTTACTTGATAGTAAAACGAGGCACCAGAAAGATGGCTTAGTGGTTAAGAACACTCGCTGCTCTTGCACAGGACCTGGGTTCAGTTTCCAGCACCCACTTAAAGCAGTGAATTACATTAGTCAGGTGCTATTAAAGGCAAAACCCACGAGACTGAGTACTTCCTGCCTTTGTTCAAACAAGAACAAGCTTACATCCTTCCTTCCTGTCTAACTTCCTCCTGCCTACATGTGATCAGGCACATCCTGTGCTGTTGGGGCAACCAACCTTGTTTACAGAAGTGAAAAAAGGTGGGTCGTTACCTTACATGAACAACAGATCCCAGCATCCCGAGAGGTTCTCTGTCCTTGGGGAAGTGGGGCTCACAGGTGAGAGGCATTATTGTTTTATAGATCTGTTAAGCACTGTAATTTAAACAAAGCATAACCTAAATCAATAAATCAACACAGGAGTGTATAGTTCCCAAGTCAGTATTGGAGCTATGTGGATCCTTAAAGGAAGCACTGCTCACAAGGTGTTATCAGCCCGCAGACAGGGCAGAGAGTGAGGTCTGGAAGGCTTATGCTACCAAGTTAGCGTATTGAGCAAACAAGCTGTCAGAGACCTAGTGGGGATAAAAGACAACCATACTTTTTTTATTGTTTATATTTTTACAACAACAGATGGCGAATCAACGTGATGGGTAAAATCTACCAGTAATCCGAAGAGTTGAGAGAAAGTTTTAATTTATAAGAGGAGGCCAGCGCTATGTTAAATCATGTGATATCCCAAGCGCGGGGGAATTTAAACAAAGAAACAGGGAGGCAGCCTGGGCTGGCAGGCTGTAGGTCCACTGCTGTGTGATAAGTAATGGCAGATCATAGAGTTAGAGATTAAAAGCTGCTCTTTAAAGAAAGTTGTTTAGAAAGTCTTTCGGGATACTCATATTCCTTCTAACATAGGCTCCACGGGAATTTTGGGTTGAAATCCTACTTAGACAAGCTACTTCTTAATGACAGGTATTAGTAAAAGGTGATTAAGTTTGTTTTTAGAAAGAAGAGAGTAAAGAGATTACCTGAATCACGTGGGGATTTTCACCCATGGTTCGGAACTTAAGGAAAATTAGTCACTGACTCCAAGTAGAGAGTTGTGATTAATACAGACATATATTATAGAAGTTATTAAGGTTAAATAAAAATCTGTGGCTCTGGGTAGAGAGCTTGACAGATAGATATATTTTGGGCTAAAGTCATGACTTTTTTTTCTTTTTTCTTTTTTTGGAGCTGGGGACCGAACCCAGGGCCTTGTGCTTGCTAGGCAAGCGCTCTACCACTGAGCTAAATTCCCAACCCTAAAGTCTGCTTTTTAAGTTGCTTATTGGTATTAGAATTGATAGAAGGTGTTTAGTTTGTTTTATGAGTTACCCTGCTAAAGGCCATATGGCTCATTGATGCTGGCTAGCGAGGGTTTGTGGTTACTTTTGATATTTACCACAACTGGAAGTTCAGATTCTCTTAATGTGGGCTCTACGGGAATTTTGGGTTCATTTCCTGATATCATAGTGTACAAAAGCCTATCAGGCTCATTGTTTAGCTTACTTCCTTTTTTAAAAATTGTTTAATCTTCATAATGGGTATGACTTTGAGTTTTATGGTTATATTATTACTCTGGGAGAGAGTACAAGATACAAGCTTTTCTGATAACAGACAAAGAAAGATTTTGTCTTTGTGTTTTTAAAAAGTGTGATTAGGCTCTGGAAACCTCACAGAGTCATACTGATCAGATTTGATAGAGGTAGACCACCTGAAAAACTAGATTCAAGAGAATCAAACAAGAAGATATCTTGATTCTAAACTTTGTCTTGAGAGTCATATTTGGCAGAGTGTGCCTACTTGAATTCCTGGTCTCAAGGACTTTCAGCTGGGTCCAGTCAGGACACATTGGCTACAGCATTTGCTTCATTCTTCCTACCCCCCAGCCCCCAAGGAATCTCAACGCCCACGTACAGCTTGAAGAAGTTATGGAGGAGCCATCGCCCCAATTTCCTGGACTTTTGTGGGGCTGAAAGTGGTTATTCTAAAGTTGTTTTCATGAGGAATTTAAAATTGGTTGTAATTTAACAGGGAGGAACTAGCTAGATTGAGTTGTACAGTCATAATCTCATTTGGTAACTAAGCTAAAATCATATCTTTGCTTTGGTATAGAATTTATTTGTCAAAAAAGTTTAAAAGTACAATGTTTGAGCCAGTCCTTCTTTTGATGTCATCACAAACTTTGAGTTAATTACACCTGTGAGTTAAGGGCCAAATAGCAAATTCATGGCTCTGACTTTGTGAGAGTACTTTCAAGACAATATTAAGATATAAAGACAACGGTCCAGATTGTCTTATATAGATAGATGGTTTTCAAAAACGTCAGAAATCCACAAAATTTGAGATTTAAAGTTATTTATCTTTTGTTGAGACATATCTGCTCCTAACAGCTCCCCTTTGGCAGATTTAATGAAGAATTTAAACATCTTTACCTCCAGGTGAGGCAATGCTTTGTGTCTAGGCAGCCACTGGACAAAACTGCCTGTTTCATCTGCAGACTAATACTGTCCTGAAAAGGACAAATTATGCAGGATAGTTGACTGAAAAACCCTGCCAAGACAGGGTGATCGGCCTTTCAAAGTCTGCATTTCAAGAGTTTCAGACTGATTATAGTCTCATAGCCTATCAGGCGGTATAACTCTGAAAATACATATTTTATTGGATACTTATCAGATAGTATACAAGCTAGCCAAGATATAATATAGATTTTAAGCATTTTTAAAAGCTGGAATGGATAACTAAATGTTCTGTTTAACTGATAAAGTGTTGGACTGGGCATTATATATTTTATGCCTTTAATTACAAAATGATAATAGTTGTGCTCAGCTTATATTTGAGAGAAAAGTTTTTTTTTTTTTAATTAGACAAAAAGGGTGAAATGTGGGATGATGTCACAGGTGAGGCAGGTACAAGATAGAAGGAGGCCTGTCATTGGATGAGAAGGAAGGATGGGTGGGAGAAGAGTTTGAAGGAAGAGGAGGAGACTGGAACGGAAAGGAGGAAGAGACAGGAGAGAGAGAGAGAGAGAGAGAGAGAGAGAGAGAGAGAGAGAGAGAGAGAGAGAGAGAGAAGCCATGGCAGGATAAGATGGCGCTGACGTTAAAATTCCACGCTGTACCTTCATGGTTGTTATGAATGTTCTTAAGGGATGGATGTGTACAGGGCTTTGTATGGTTAGGTGGGCAATTATATATTATCAATTGGATCAAAGGTTATTGTGTTGTGTGTTCTTCATGTGTGGATTTAAGTGTAATGGAGTGTGGGGCGCCTGGTCTGGGCCATCACGGAGTTGGGATGTGTGTTTCTGACATGGAAACCTGCCTTGGGAACTAGATAGGCAGAGAGATTGCTGACGGCTCAGAGAGAGGCCTTTGGTAGTGTGATAGGGGATGGAGCAAAGCGGGTGAGGGACTTTGCTGACTGAGACTTAAGATATCCAGCAGATATCTTGGGGCACTGTGGTGTAGACCTAGTGGGGATAAAAGATACTTTTTTTACTTTTTATATTTTTACAACAACAGAAGAGCTGTGCGGATCCTTAAAGGGAGCACTGCTCAAAAGGTGTTATCAGCCTGCAGAGACTGGAGACAGGGCAGAGGGAGTCTGGAAGGCTTATGCTATAAAGTTAGCATATTGGACAAACAAGCTGTCAAAGAGAATGGCTAGAAATCTCTGGCCAGTGTCTCCAGACACAGTACTCCACAGTGTTCAGGAGAGACCTATGGTCCACCATAACGCCTACACGTACACCCGAGCTGAAGATTTAGGATGATAGTGAGCATTTATACCAGAAGCTGTGTGTGAACTGCATCCTGCAGAGTGTGCACCAAATAGCTGGCCCATGCAAACGAGCGCAAAGCTTGTTTTAAGGTAACACTAGAGCCCCAACTTCCTAAGCAGCAGGACCACTGAGTATCTTGTCTCTCAGTGGAGACTCAGCAAGGATCACAGTTATGGACATACCTGAAGGCAGGAGTGAAAAGCTTATGAGACAAAGAGAAAATCTGTTCCATGACGGAAGAATGAGACTCACCCATGTGACAACTGCTACAAAGTCTTCCTACAAGACACGTGTTGGGGGCATAGACAGACAGACAGGCAGAGAGCAAAAGGATCCGAAAGGCAAACTACAGAAGCATCAGAAAGCTGGCTGGTCCTTTTAATGACAGATACTAACAAAAGTAAGTATCTGTCATTAAAAGTAGATACTAATGAAAATAAGAACATCAGAGATGCTGAGAGAAAAATGCTTGATGCTAAAGAAATCAATTTTAGAGGAGCAGAAGATAACCCTAAATATTTGTGTCTCGTAATGACATAGATCTAAAACAGGAGTACAGGAACCCAAGGCAGAATTAGAGGTGATGATAATCAAAAGTGTAAGGCATAGGAGGTTTTAATAGTTTTTGTCCAGCCACAGATAGAGTAGGAAAAAATAGAAAATATACATATGATGTAAATTATGCCAAAACAGCAAAGGTAAGAGTTTGGATGTGTTAAAGATAAGACTTGATTATCTGAAGATCACTGTCTGAAGCCCTGTTTCCCCTGCGGAGCACTGGCCACACCTGAGTGCGTATTTGAGGTTGTCATGACAGGAATAAGTAACTGCATAAGTGGGGCAGTTACTCCCAGGTGCCACCTGGAGTGGGGACCCTGAGGCCACAAGAATGTACAGGTCTTCATGGTCCAGGAGGTGCTGACACACTGGCCTTGGCAAATTTTCAGCAACGTTCACCCACTGTGGTGTTTCCAGCGTAGGAGAAGACATGTGTCACCTCCTTATGGGACTTCATCTGAAGGACTCTATTGGTGCCTGTCAGCAGATGTGTGACAGGAAACAGGAAATAGAGACGCTGGCCCATGATGAACTTTCCTGCAGTAGCCTGAGGAATTCCTTTCAGAGATCTCTGCTCAGGTAAAGCTGGATCCTTGGCTTCACCACAGAAAGGAATGCAGGATGAGCCAGTTTGAAGCAGAGTCAACATTTATTAAAAAGGATTTAAAAAAAAGATGTATTTATTTTTATGAGTGTTTTGCCTGTCTGACTGTCTGTCTACCATGTGCGTGCTTGGTGCCTGTGGAGTCTAGAAGAGGGTGTAGGGTCCCATGGAACTAGAGTTACAGAAAGTTGTGAGCCATGCGTGCTGGGAGCTGAACATGGGTCCTCTGTGAGAGCAGCCAGCGCTCTTAACCACTTAGCGGCCTTTCCAACTCCTTAAACAGATTTACAACATACGTTTGAGCACGGAGGTCAATAGAAGAAGAGGAGTCCAGGGGAAAATAAGACACACCCAACTGTGGGCACGCCGTTCTCAAGAGTGTCCAGTTCCTTTGCTCTTGCAATAGTCTTATCTAGGATTTTGAAGTCATCCATCAAAGTTTGTTCAGGAGTTTAAGGAGATGACAGGTGGCTTCTGCCAAGGGCTCTGCAGGACTTTACCTGGTGCATTTACATCTTAGAGCCTAAGGGTTGTGAGGGAACCTGGTCTTTTTACTGTGAATAAAAGTCTTGTTTGAAGAGGAATGGATACAGAAAATGTGGTACATCTACACAATGGAGTACTACTCAGCTATCAAAAACAATGACTTCATGAAATTCATAGGCAAATGGATGAACTAGAAAATATCCTGAGTGAGGTAACCCAGTTACAAGAAAACACACATGGTATGCACTCACTAATAAATGGATATTAGCGCAAAAGCTTGGATTACCCTAGATACAATCCACAGACCACATGAAGCTCAAGAAGAAGGATGACCAAAGTGGGAATGCTTCAGACCTTCTTAGAAGGGGGAACAAAAATATTCATAGGAGGAGATATGGAGACAAAGTTTGGAGCAGAGACTGAAGGAATGGCCATTCAGAGACTGCCCCATGTGGGAATCCAGCCCATATATATATATATATATATATATATATATATATATAGCCACTAAACCCAGACAAGAAGTGCTTGCTGACAGGAGCCTGATATACCTGTCTCCTGAGAGGTTCTGCTAGAGCCTGACAAATACAGAGGTTGATGCTCGCAGCCAACCATTGGACTGAGAATGGGGTCCCCATTGAAGGAGTTAGAGAAAGTTTTGAAGGTTTGCAACCCCACAAGAACAACAATACCAACCAACCAGAGCTCCCAGGGACTAAACCACTATCCAAAGAGTACACATGGACACACCCATGGCTCCAGCTGCATATGTAGCAAATGAAGGCCTTGTTGGGCACCAATGGGAGGAGAAGCCCTTGGTCCTGTCAAAGCTAGAACCCCCAGTGTAGGGGAATGTCAGGGCGGGGAGGCAGAAAGGGGTAGCTGGTTAGGTGGGAGAACACCCTTATAGAAGAAAGGGGATGGGGGATGGGATAGGGGTTTTATGGACAGGAAACTGGGAAAGGGGATAACATTTGAACTGTAAATAAAAAAATATCCAATAAAAAAAAGTCTTGTTTGAGATTTCAAAACATTGTTTGGGGGAAGGAAGATGACGATATTGCAGGCCACTGGCTCAAGGTTAAACACAACAAATAGCTCATTGCTATTTTACATTCTTAACTGAAAATACCTATGTAAGAGGGCTGCTATGTTGGTAACCTTCCCAGCTAGTGTAAGTTGTCCTGGAACTCATAATTCTCAAGTGACCAGACTCTGAAGTGAGGCCTCCTTTCCCTGCTTGGGTCCCCATAATTTCCCTTGTCCTTCTATTCAGCTTATACATAAAATAAAGCTCTCACCTCAAAGGGGACAAAGGGTTTACTCTTGAGCCAAACGAGTGAGCATAGACTGGGGACACAGACTAGGTTGCCTGAAATATTTTACCATGGAACATGTTACATGAGACTTATATTAGTTATAGAACAAAGAAAGTCACCAAAGAGGGCATTTACTAAATAATGTGACTGAACTGTTAGTGGGTGTGTTAGAGCAAAGCACAAAAAACTGCTTTAGCTTGTGTTGCTGGAAGCTAGCTCCTTTAAGATATGTTGTAAAGGTTTTGGTTGTAAGAAAAACATCTGTTATGTCAGCCGGTTGACTGGACAATCGGTTATTGATTTTTTTTTGGAGATAGGATAGTCTCATGCATCCCTGACTGGTCTTTAACTCACACAGCTGAGAATTCCTGATCCTCTGTCTCCCCTTCCCCAGTGGCTGAGATTACTGCCATGTACCTTACGGGGTGCTTGGGATTAAACTGAAGGTTTGCTACACAGCAGAAAGGCAGTTATCAACTGAGCGCCACCCCCAAGCCCTCAGTGGCTTTCAAGGAACTAAGCATAGTCTAAGAGAACGTGGCCCCGATCTGCAGTACTCTGTCTCCACAGTCATTAAAGGTCATACTTTTGCGATGCAGAATCTCTAACAAGGTGCAGCTTCTTACTCGGGGGAACTCCAGGCTACGTGGGACAGATTGTTTGAAGAAGCTGCAGACACTGGAGGCACTCAGAGGACATTAGGAAAACTTCTCTTTTTGCGTGAGAGATTTCCATTGATAAAGGAAATTGTGGATTGTTTGCAAGGGCATCTGTGTCTCCCTCAGGAAAAGCAGAACAAGGCCCATCACTCATGTTGGTGGAGGAGGAATGGGTTCCAATCTTCAGACTTCCCTTCTTTACCACATCAGTCCCACTTACCTTCTGACTTATCTTCCCTGCCAGAAATCCACAAGGCTCTTCTTTTGTGCCAGCCCAAGTAGTCATACAGTTAGTTAAACTAACTTTGGCCTAAGGGGGCATCCATAAATTGAGTCCTTCCATAATGAACTGCCATTTGGTTACTAGGTAAAAACAAAGAATCCTTACTTTACTTTTCTTTTTTTAACCTCAGCCAACCACAGGATACCTCCTCCATGTTGATCTGCAAGCAAGAACATCCGTCTTACTGGTTGTAAATCCTGTTTGCCCATGTTGCCTGGAATTCTCTAAACTTTGTCTGGTTCAAGGCTAACTCCTCCCCATGCCATGGGTCATTCCTTGAACAGTGGTTTATTAAATTTATTTAAAGCTTTGCTCTAAAAAGTACAAACCCAAATTCTACTTTTCTACTTGCTCGATTCTAAAGCTTTTCCCCGTCTTATATATGATCATGGTCTTAATTTTTCTCTCATTAATATGTATTTTCCTAGAGTCCCAGCATAGAATAATAGTCTCTTTCTTCTGCTGCTGCAGTAACTCATATCTTTTGTTGTGAAAAATTAACAAGCACCTAAAACATTTCTCTGGAAACATTATAGAGAAAAGTCCTTTCTTTGGGTTAGATAAGGGAGCTCTCTCCTCTGTTAAATTATAAGAGATTCCTGTAGTTTCTTTCTGGTCAGGGTGACCTTCAATTCCTTAAGAATAGAGCTGCTCGACTAACCACAGGAGTACAACCATAGACCTTCCTTAAAATTTAATTTCAGATAAATAATATAACCAGTCACAAACAAGTTGGTTCAACTGCAGGGTGCTGCCAAAGTGACATATGTTTGCTCAGAACTGTATTACAACACTAGGTGGGCCGGGCGTATTAACTACATGTCTAATTTACCACATTTTCAGTTAATCCTGGGTTGATTGGGATAGAATTCCATCCATCAAGAGCACAGTGTGTAAACAATTGGATGTACAGTAAAAGACTATGCTATGTCAATATTCAACGTAACTACCCTTCTTAGGAAGATTAGCAGTTCTTTCAAAGAGGCTGGCTGGTTGGACCAGCAGAGCGGGTCATAGTCATTAACAAAGCCCAGGAAACCTTCTGCCTTCAGGAAGGTCCATTTACCACACAGTAACATTCCATGTAAAATATCAGTAGGAAGACATGGGGAGGACACTCTGAAGGAAGATGGCCTTTTTATTACAATATATCACACACACAAATGCAACCCTCTCAAGGAACAAACATTAAAAACTAATGGAAATCACAAGGAAGATTATACTCTGTACAAAAGAGGAGTGGGGCCTTAAACCTACCCACCGTGGGAGTCCAAGATTGAGTTTTAGGTTTTGTTTTTAGCATGAATCTATAACTTCACACAGTAGGACAATTCCTGTGCACACTTGGCAAAATGACATCAGCTACAACGAAAAAGAAAGCAAAATCCCCACAAAGCTTACTCTGTAGAAAGTAAACAATTCCAGATCAGAGGAATAAGGTGACCTCTGCCCCACAGAGCAGAATATGCAAATAAGAACACCTCCCGAATCAGTTAGGGTGCACGGTACAACTTTTTTCACAACACAATTCATGTAAACAACATTTTAAAAAGGCCTACAAAATGTAAGTGTAGAATTTTATTCTCCTAGCAAAATATCCAGAAATTTGATGGTTTTCAACATTTATTTTTGGATGAGAAATATGGATAGAAATATGACTGATATATGTTTTGAAACATTACTTTTTAGAAGCCAAGTTTTACTATATAATACTTTCCATTGATGTTCTGTAAAACCCAAACAACAACTTCCTTAAAGAAACAAGGCAAGGAAGCTGGATGAAATTGGGCCAATTTATGATAAAACATTTACTTTATATATATCAAGTCATGACCAGACAATTACTTTCAGATACCGTGATTCAGAATTATGGAACTATTGAGTCTTCTTGATGTCTGACTAAATGTAAAAGAGTGGTTTGTGGAACTTATCTTGACCCATAGATCCCGGCTTGGGCCCTGTGAGAGGCACTGAGGATGTAAGGCAGTCAATGGCAAGAGGGAGATATGGCAGGTCACTAACACTCAACTGCGTGAGTGTGACGTCTTTGGAGTCCATCAGAGGGCATCCCCTGAGTTGGAATTAGAGGTGGTTGTGAGGCACAGTGTGTGGACATCAGAAACTGAAGTAGGCTTGTCTGCAAGAGTAGTAATGTGCTCATTTGTCCCGCCCTAAGGGCACTAACTTGTAGCCAGGAAACAAATATATGATGAGGTTTTTCTTAGTAGACTACTATATTGTCACGGAAAAGTTGACTATGAGTTTTATCCTGGGTTATGACTAGTATTGCTTTTGTTGTTGTTTGTTCTTTGAAACAGGGTTTTTCTATGTAGCCCTGGCTGTTCTGGAACTCTTTATATAGACCAGGCTGACCTTGAACCCGGAGAGATTTGCCTGCCTCTTGAGTTCTGGGCATGCACCGTCACGTTTGGCTGTCATGGATTATAAAACTAATTTGAAATGCTCAACATTTTCACGACCTCTGATAAGCGAGGAGAAATATGAAGTCATTTTTTAAGCTTACAGGACATGTTATGTGCAGAGAAGTACACAATATGTGTCCTTATCCCTCTAGCGCTCTGAAGTTCTGTCAACTTTACATTAAAAAGGGCTCCAGCGTTTCTTCCTTTCTGTTTTCTCCAGTGCACTCAGGGTTCCAGCGTTAAAGTGAAGCAGAAACTGAAGTTGAAGGCCCAGAACGGCAGAATGGAGACGTGTCTCTGGATGGATGTGCTATTTGGTACCCAGAACCTGTGTGGTTCTATAATATTAGGGTTGGAACTGTCCCTGCTGAATATCAATGCATTGTGCAGAGAGCCATCCTTCTGGACCAGATTAATTAGAAACCGTGCTTTAATTTGGTAAGTTCTTAGAAGCCAATTTTCCATGTCCTGTAGGTGAGTATTGCTTGCAGAATGCACTAGAAGGCACTTAGGAACTAGCATCTTAACTCCACCCCCCCCCCCCCCCCCCCAGTAATCACAGAGCATTTCTGAAATACGACCCTGCCTGAGACACCGTGTCTTTGGCATGCCGATGAGCTTTCCCAACGTGCAAGTCTTTGTGCGGCTCATATGACATTAGGGACACGGAAGGAAAAACACACCCAGTGGAACCTGGTTAAGCTCCGAATCAGACTGCGGCTGGCTTCTCTTTAGGAGTAAGAATGCTGCACGGTGCTATGCTTGGTGACCCTGGTGGAAGACGTGGTTACAGTAGAGTTGGGAGGACCAGACTCCTCTAAATCTAAATTGGGCAGCGGGCCCATGCCTCCCACACTGGACAGCACCGTCTTCCTAGCCTTGATGGAGGCTTCACTGGGAATCTGGTAACTGGACTGCAGAGTGGAAGCAGGAGTCAGTACTCTTTCTGTGACAGTGACATTCTGCCCTCCTGCTGCCACACTGGGCATTGCCAGAGTGGACTGCACGCCTGAGCTGGGAGCCAGGATGCTCTCTCTTTCCCTCACCATGACATACTGAGCATCGTTCAGATGCTGGGTGACCTCAAGGGGCTTAGGGATGCCTCCATTAGGCTGGATCACTCGTTCGGTAACAAGGACATTTTCTTCATTGGCATAGTGCTGGTCCACCAAGGTGGAGGCTGGTGCGTACACCCTCTCTGTTACAATAAGGCTCTGTGGCTGTCTAGGAGCCAGGATCACAGTGCTGGGTGGCACCGCTGATCCCGCGGCATAGGAAGTTTCCGTCACTATAATGTTACCTGAAGCCACAGGATTGGGTGGTGGTACTACCTTTTGACTCTGCCTGGAAGACACAGAGCTTTCAGTGACAACTTCCTGTGTGACTTTCTCTGTGTGTGCTCCATGCAGAGGTTTGGGGGCTTGGAAGCCACTGTTAGAGGAATACGTGCTCTCTGAGCTGGCTGTCACTTGTGTGTAGTGAGAGCCGGGAGCTGCATTCACACTTGTTTCTCTGACCGGCTTTTGCCTCTGTTCAATGTCCACATCCATATCGATCTTTCGACCTAGGCAAACTTCGGCTAGGGTCTTGAATTTCGGCCCCAGGTCATCTAAGAACAGATCGTCGAGCTCTCCCTCGATAAAACTGCAGCACCCGACGGAGCCTCGGAGAGAGTCTGTGTCTTCCTGGGAGTAAACGAGAAGGCAGTCTTTGGCCAGGTGAAAGTCGTCTTCCCCGGCGTAGGAAGCTGCTTTCTAAAAGACAGTAAGAATGGACACAGATCATTACCAGCACAAATTCGCTTCAAAACAGGCTTGATATTTATTATATAATGCAAAAACTGAAAAAAAATGAGTCTAATTACAAGAAAACATAAAAGACATAATCAAGCCATCCTACATCACGGTTGGTGTGTCATCTCACAAATATTAATATGAAAAATGTGAAAAGGGTGGATACAACTTCAGACTAAAAGTGACTAGCGCTTTGGTAACTCAAATTAGACAGTGTATAGGAAATTAATGGCTCTAGGAGACTGTCATACTCACGGAGCTAATCAGGGTCTAAACTGACATGCACATTGTATCCCTTTTAGGTCTCTTATTTTGTTAGCCATACTGTTACAGTACAGAACGTGCACTGTTTCTGTAGGCACATACATGTGCTAATGTGAGTAGGGACAGAATGGAAAAAAGCAAATGAAAATAATGACGAATGCTAATTGGCGAAAATCCATGTACACAGTGGATATGCTTGAAAACTTCTACCCTCTTTGAGACATGATTTTATGTATCCCAGGCTGCAAATTCTATATGCAGCTGAAGATAACCTTCAACTCCTGGATCCTCTTGCCTCAGCCTCTCATGTACTAGGATTACAGATATGTGTCTCTATGTCCAGTCATTGATTCTTATGATAGCTTTGAAATTTTTAATTTTTTTTAATTGGATTTTTTAAAATTTACATTTCAAATGTTATTCCCTTTCCCGGTATCCCAGACATAAGCCCCCTATCCCATACCCCTCCCCTTCTTCTATAAGGGTGTTCTCCTCCCCATTCACCAACCCCCACTCCCCCGCTTCACGCCACCCTGACAATCCCCTACACTGGGGGTCCAACCTTGGCTGGACCAAGGGCTTCTCCTTCCATTGGTGCCCAACAAGGCTATTCTCTGCTACATATGCAGTTGGAGCCCAGGGTCAGTCCATGTGTAGTCTTTGGGTAGTGGTTTAGTCCCTGGGAGCTCTGGTTGGTTGGCATTGTTGTTCTTATGGGATTGCAACCCCCTTCAGCTCCTTCAATCCTTTTTCTAATTCCTCCAACGGAGGTCCCGTTCTCAGTTCAATGGTTTGCAGCTAGCATTCGCCTCTGTATTTGACATGCTCTGGCTGTGTCTCTCAGGAGAGATCTATATCTGGTTCCTGTCAGCATGCACTTCTTAGCTTCATCCATCTTATCTAGTCTTGGTAGCTGTATATATATATATAGCACATGTGGGGCAGGCTCTGAATGGCCATTTCTTCACTCTCTGCTCCAAACTTTGACACCATATCTCCTCCTATGAATATTTTTGTTCCCCCTGTTAAGGAGTGAAGGATCCCCATTTTGGTCATCCTTCTTCTTAAGCTTAATGTGGTCTGTAGATTGTCTCTTGGGTAATTCAAGCTTTTGGGCTAATATCCACTTATCAATGAGTGCATACCATGTGTGTTTTTCTGTGATTGGGTTACCTCACTCAGGATATTTTCTAGTTCCATCCATTTGCCTATGAATTTCATGAAGTCATTGTTTTTGATAGCTGAGTAGTACTCCATTGTGTAGATGTACCACATTTTCTGTATCCATTCCTCTGTTGAAGGGCATCTGGGTTCTTTCCAGCTTCTGGCTATCATAAATAAGGCTGCTATGAACATAGTGGAGCATGAGTCATTGTTATATGTTGGGGCATCTTTTGGGTATATGCCCAAGAGAGGTATAGCTGGGTCCTCAGGTAATGCACTGTCCATTTTTCTGAGGAACTTCCAGACTGATTTCCAGAGTGGTTGTACCAATTTGCAATTCCAACAATGGAGGAGTGTTCCTCTTTCTCCACATCCTCACAAGCATCTGCTGTTGCCTGAGTTTTTTATCTTAGCTATTCGGACTGGTGTGAGGTAAAATCTCAGGGTTGTTTTGTTTTGCATTTTCCTGATGGCTAAGGATGTTGAACATTTCTTTAGGTGTTTCTCAACCATTCGGCATTCCTCAGCTGTGAATTCTTTGTTTAGCTCTGAACCCCATTTTTTAGTAGGGTTATTTGTCTCCCTGCAGTCTAACTTCTAGAGTTCTTTGTATATTTTGATTATTAGCCCTCTATCTGTTGTAGGATGGGTAAAGATCTTTTCCCAATCTGTTGGTTGTCCTTTTGTCCCAATGAGAGTGTCCTTTGCCTTACAGAAGCTTTGCAGTATGAGGTCCCATTTGTTGATTCTTGATCTTAGAGCATAAGCCATTGGTGTTTTGTTCAGGAAAAATTTTCCAGTGCCCCCACTTTTTCTTCTATTAGTTTGAGTGTATCTGGTTTGATGTGGAGGTCCTTGATCCACTTGGACTTAAGCTTTGTACAGAGTGATAAGAATGGATCAATTTTCATTCTTCTACATGCTGACCTCCAGTTGAACCAGCACCATTTGTTGAAAATGCAATCTTTTTCCATTGGATGGTTTTGGCTCCTTTGTCAAAGATCAAGTGACCATAGGTGTGTGGGTTCATTTCTGGGTCTTCAATTCTATTCCACTGGTCTACTTGCCCGTCTCTGTACTAATATACCATATCACTATTGCCCTGTAACAACAGCATGAGGTCAGAGATGGTGATTTCCCCCAGAAGTTCTTTTATTGTTGAGTATAGTTTTCGCTATCCTGGGTTTTTTGTTATTCCTAATGAATTTGCAAATTGTTCTTTCTAACTCTATGAAGAATTGGACTGGTATTTTGATGGGGATTGCATTGAATCTGGAGATCGCTTTTGATAAAATGGCCATTTTTACTATATTAATCCTGCCAATCCACGAGCATGGGAGATCTTTCCATCTTCTGAGATCTTCCTCAATTTCTTTCTTCACAGACTTGAAGTTCTTGTCAAACAGATCTTTCACTTGCTTGGTTAAAGTCACACTGAGGTATTTTATATTATTTGGGACTATTGTGAAGGGTGTCATTTCCCTAATTTCTTTCTCAGCTTGTTTATCCTTTGAGTAGAGGAAGGCTACTGATTTGTTTTGAGTTAATTTTATACCCAGCTACTTTGCTGAAGCTGTTTATCAGGCTTAGTAGTAGTTCTCTGGTGGAACTTTTGGGGTCACTTAAGTATACTATCATATCATCTGCAAATATTGATATTTTGACTTCTTTCCTTCCAATTTCTATCCCTTTGACCTCATTTTTTTGTCTGATTGCTCTGGCTAGGTTTGAGTACTATATTGAGTAAGTAGGGAGAGAGTGGGCAGCCTTGTCTAGTTCCTGATTTCAGTGGGATTGCTTCAAGTTTCTCTCCATTTATTTTAATGTTAGCTACTGGTTTGTTGTACATTGCTTTTACTATGTTTAGGTATGGGCCTTGAATTCCTGATTTTACCAGGACTTTTATCATGAAGGGGTGTTGAATTTTGTCAAATGCTTTCTCAGCATCAAATGAAATGACCATGTGGTTTTTTTCATTGAGTTTGTTTATATAGTGGATTATGTTGACGGATTTCCGTATATTGAACCATCCCTGCATCCCTGGGATGAAACCTACTTGATTATGATGGATGATCTTTTTGATGTGTTCTTGGATTCAGTTTGCGGGAATTTTATTGAGCATATTTGCGTCTATATTCATAAGGGAAATTGGTCTGAAGTTCTCTTTCTTTGTTGGGTCTTTATGTGGTTTAGGTATAAGCATAATTGTGGCTTCATAGAAGAAATTTGGTAGTGCTCTGTCTTTTTTTATTTTGTGGAATTGTTTGGACAGTATTGGGATGAGGTCTTCTATGAAGGTTTGATAGAATTCTGCACTAAACCCATCTGGTTCCGGGCTTTTTTTGGTTGGGAGACTTTTAATAACTGCTTCTATTTCTTTAGGAGTTATGGGGTTGTTTAGATGGCTTATCTGTTCCTGAATTAACTTTAGTATCTAGGTATTTGTCTAGAAAATTGTTCACTTCCTCCAGATTTTCCAGTTTTGTTGAATATAGGCTTTTGTAGTACAATCTGATGATTTTTTTAATTTCCTCTGAATCTGTAGTTATGTCTCCCTTTTCATTTCTGATTTTGTTAATTTGGACACACTCTCTGTGTCCTCTCGTTAGTCTGGCTAAGGGTTTATTTATCTTGTTGATCTTCTCAAAGAACCAGCTCCTGGTTTTGTTGATTCTTTGTTTAGTCCTTTTTCTTTCTACTTGGTTGATTTCATCCCTGAGTTTGATTATTTCCTGCCTTCTACTCCTCCTGGGTGTATTTGCTTCTTTTTTTCTAGAACTTTTAGCTGTGCTGTCAAGCTGCTGACATATGCTGTCTCCTGTTTCTTTCTGCAGGCACTCAGCGCTATGAGTTTTCCTTTTAAAAGCACAGCTTTCATTGTGTCCCATAAGTTTGGATATGTTGTGCCTTCATTTTTATTAAATTCTAAGAAGTCTTTAATTTTTTTATTTCTTCCTTGACCAAGTTATCATTGAATAGAGCATTGTTCAACTTCCATGTATATGTGGGCGTCCTGTTGTTTATGTTGTTATTGGAGACCAGCCTTAGTCTGTGGTGATCTGATAGGATGCATGGGACTATTTCTATCTTCCTATAATCTGTTGAGGACTGTTTTGTGACTGATTATGTGGTCAATTTTGGAGAATGTGCCATGAGGTGCTGTGAAGAAGGTGTATCCTTCTGTTTCAGGATGGAATGTTCTATAAATATCTGTTAAGTCCATTTGGTTTGTAGCTTCTGTTAGTTTCTCTATGTTTCTGTTTAATTTCTGCGTCATGATCTGTCCATTGATGAGAGTGGGGTGTTTAAATCTCCTACTATTATTGTGTGAGGTGCAGTGTGTGTTTTGAGTCTCAGTAAGGTTTCTTTTATCAATGTAGGTGTGCTTGCATTTGGAGCATAGACACTTAGGATTGAGAGTTCATCTTGGTGGATTTTTTCCTTTGGTGAACAGGAAGTGTCCTTCCTTATCTTTTTTGATGACTTTTGGTTGAAAGTCGATTTTATTTGTTATTAGAATGACTACTCCAGCTTGTTTCTTTGGACCATTTGCTTGGAAAGTTGTTTTCTAGCCTTTTACTCTGAGGTCGTGTCTGTCTTTGTCTCTGTCTCTGAGGTGTGTTTCCTGTAGGCAGCATAATGCTGGGTGCTCTTTACGTATCCTGTCTGCTAGTCTACGTCTTTTTCTTGGGGAACTGAGTCCATTGAAGTTAAGAGATATTAAGGAATAGTGATTGTTGTTTCCTGTTATTTTTGCTGTTAGAGGTGGAATTATGTTTGTGTGTCGGTCTTCTTTTGGTTTCATTGCAAGATTACTTTCTTGCTTTTTCTAGGGTGTAGTTTCCCTCCTTGTGTTGGAGTTTTCCATCTATTATCCTTTGTAGGGCTGGATTTGTAGAAAGATATTGTGCAAATTTGGTTTTGTCATGGAATATCTTGGTTTCTCCATCTATGGCAATTGAGAGTTTTGCTGGGTACAGTAACCTGGGCTGGCATTTGTGTTCTCTTAGGGTCTGTATGACATCTGCCCAGGATCTTCTGGCTTTCATAATCTCTGGTGAGAAGTCTGGTGTAATCCTGCTAGGTCTGCCTTTATATGTTACTTGACCTTTTTCTCTTACTGCTTTTAATATTCTTTCTTTGTTTTGTGTGTTTGGTGTTTTGACTATTATGTGACAGGAGGAATTTCTCTTCTGATCCAATCTATTTGGAGTTCTGTAGGCTTCTATTATGTTTATGGGCATCTGTTTCTTAAGGTTAGGGAAGTTTTCTTCTATTACTTTTGTTGAAGATATTTACTGGGAGTCTTCACTCTCTTCTATACCCATTATCCTTAGGTTTGATCTTCTCATTGTGTCCTGGGTTTCCTGGATGTTTTGGGTAGGAGCTTTTTGTGTTTTATATAATCCTTGACAGTTATGTTGATGTTTTCTCTGGTATCTTCTGCCCCTGAGGTTCTCTCTTCTATCTCTTATATTCTTTTTGTGATGCTCGCATCTAAGACTCCTGATCTCTTCCCTAGGTTTTCTATCTCCAGGGTTGTCTCCCTTTGTGCTTTCTTTATTGTTTCTATTTCCATCTTTAAATCCTGGATGATTTTGTTCAATTCCTTCATTTGTTTGGTTGTGTTTTCTTATAATTCTTCAAAGGATTTTTGTGCTTCCTCTTTAAGGGCTATTTGTTTACTTGTGTTGTCCTGTATTTCTTTAAGGGAGTTATTTATGTCCTTCTTAAAGTCCTCCATCATCATCATAAAATATGATTTTATATCTAAATCTTGCTTTTCTGGTGTGTTTGAATATCCAGTATTTGCTTTTGTGGGAGAGTTGGGCTATGATGATGCCAAGTAGTCTTGGTTTCTGTTGCTAAGCTTCCTGCCCTTGCCTCTTTCCGTCAGGTTATCTCTGGTGTTAGCTTGTCTTGCTGTCTCTGATAGTGGCTTGACCCTCCTGTAGGCCTATGTGTCAGCACGCCTGTAGACCTGTTTTCTTTCAGTCAGATCTGGGAAGAGAGAGCTGCTCCTGGGTTTCATGACCTGAAGCCTCCAGGCAGGTTGCTTGGCATAGAAGAGTTGGTCTTACCTCTGCTCTCAGTTGTGTAGGTGCTCCTGGTGACTGGCTTTCAGCTCTCAGCACAGGCAGAAACCCAAAGGGTCCTGCCCCTGACTGGTTCTAGGTCCCTGTGCCCAGGGGGCACAGATGGCAAAATTTCCTCTTGTGTTGGAAATTTGGGCAGAGAGTAGTTTCTTCTGAATTCTCAGGAGTGTCCACACTTCTGAGGGTCCAGCTTTCTCCCCCACGGGATTTGGGTGCAGGAAGCTGTTTGACTGGTTCAGTTCAGTTCTGGGCACAGGCTGGACCCAGTTTTGAAATTCTTGTTCTCTTTATTTGGGGTGTGTGTGTGTGGGGGATGGGGGAGTTGGAGACTGAACATAGAGCTTTAAGCTCCTTCTTTTGAGCTAAAGTACTTATCATTGCGATGCTAGCAGGCCTATTTAAGTTGTTCTGGTACCCAGCTCTCTACCATGTCAACTAGATCCAGCCAGCTGACAGTGCTACTGTTTCCCTTACCGCCTTGCTGGCTTCCTGTCTACTTCGCTCAAGGACTGGTTATAATTGTGGATTTGTCTATTTCTCTAGAAGTTTCTGCTTTAAGGCTTTGGATTCCTGTCATAAAGCACTGATATACGTAGGAGTGTTACGCTTCTGTATGAATTGACTAGTTTCCACTCTTAAGTAAAGTAAACACTTTGGTTCTGTCTGGTAATGAAATGTATTCTGGGATAAATTTTGTCTAGGTCAAACACATATCTTTAGTCCTGTTTTCAATTGCTAATCACAAGTGATGACATATGATCATCTTTTGTGTAACTTTTTCATGGATTTGTGTGTGTGTGTGTGTGTGTGTGTGAATTCCCTTCAGAGTGACAAGTTTATTATATAAATTACAAGAATGTGGAGCTAGAAACATGGTTTAGTGCTTGAGAGCACTTGCTATTCTTCTAGAAGACCCAGGTTTCATTCCCAGCACCCACGTGGCAACATACAACCATATGTACCTCCAGTTCCAGGGTTCTGGCCCCCTCTTCTGGCCACTACTGGAACTGCACACACAGAGCACTCAAGACACACATGAAGGCAAAACACCCATACACATAAAATCAATACAATTAAAACAAATAAACACCCCCCCACCAAAAAAAATGTAAATGGGTTGATTAGCCTGAGAGTTTTAGGCTACGGTCTCTGTCTTCTTTCTTGTGCTTATTCCTCGGAAACTTGCTTGTACAAAGGGGCCGTATTTCTGACCTATGGTCACTTATCATAGTCACATGACTTCCTTTGACCAAAGAAATGCAGTTGTGAAGCGGGCAGAGTCTGAAGGAGCCTGTGGTGATTGCTCTTCATTATTGACTTGACTGGATTTAGATTCGCCTTGGCAGCACACCTCTACGTCTGTAAGGCAGTTTTCAAAGAGGGTTGAGCGGGGAGGTCAGAGTCACCATTGTAAATGTGGGTGACACCATTCCAAGAGCTGGGGTTCCAAACCAAATAAAAAGGAAGGCAGAAGAGAATGAGGTGAGGACCAGCATTCATCTCTCTCTGCTTCCTGCATGGGGACATAATTTGGCTAAGTTGTCTCGTGAGTCAAGTACCACGCCATTCTGTGCCATGATGGTCTGTCATTAACTTCTCAAACCACGAGCCCAAATAACTCTTCCCTCCTTAAGATGTATTTGTAGGGGCTGGAGGGATGGCTCAGCAGTTAAGAGCCCTGACTGCTCTTCCAGAGGACCTGAGTTCAAATCCCAGCAACCACATGGTGGCTCACAACCTTCTGTAATGGGATCTTATGCCCTATTCTGGTGTGTCTGAAGACAGTGACAGTGTACTCATATACATAAAATAAATAGATCTTAAAAGAAGGAAAAAAGATGCATTTGCCAGGTGTTCTATCCCAGCCAGGAGACAGGTAGGCACAGGGCCAGTACTTGGTCCTGCCACTGTCATCTCTCCTGTGCCCCAGGACCGCAGCTTCCCCGGCTCCGCCTGCTTTCTTAGTGTGCATCATAGCGAAGATGACACAGCAGAGCAGGAACAAACTGACGGGTACAAACGTGAAGAAAAAGAACGGAGCAGATTGTGAGGTCATTCGTTACTGCCGGGTAACTTAGCTACCACTGGCTACTTCAATGGGTCCCAATCCTCTTTCTCATTGCCTGCAAACACAGCTCAAAAAACCCCGTGAAACTTCCCCACTAACCGTAACCCTCACGGAAGCCCACTTAGTAATCTAGAATCTCACATTTTGATATAAACGTCTCCTTCCTCACCAGCCATAAAAACCAGTGCTTACCTCTGTGAAGTAACTTCTCAAGAGTTCCTCATTCATGGCAACGGCTCCTCGAGCCCCGCTCATGTCTCTGGACGCCCCAGTGGCTCTTGTTGTCCTTATTGTGGTGTCATTGGCAGCGATGGATCCTGCGGTGGCTACATGGTGAGTGAGCCCACTAGTGAGGAGGCTTCTGTGTTCTTCCCATCTTCCGTCAACCTCAATTAGCTCATGCTGCCCTTTGGTAATGGAGGCTGAGCTACTCACGCCTTCCTTGAGCTTCACCCCTCCTACGCCGCCGCCGCCGCCGCCGCCGCCGCCTCTCACTCCCGAGTTCTCCACGTGATCAGTCACCAGAAGCGATGGCACCACCTAGGGGATGAACACAGCTCAGAAATGAACCCGAAGGACAAAGGGTCAGTCAGTGTACTTGGCAGGAAGATGCGAGAGTCAAGTGGACAGAATGAGAGATGAGCTATTTCCTCCTGAGCAGATTAGGAAAACAGTTGGGTGGGGCGGGGGTGGGGTGGGGTGGGGCGGGACACATCCACTGGGGTCTTGCAAAGGATTTCTTTCTTCCTGCTTTAGAGCTGACTACAACCAGAAGACGACACAAAGCCCAGATTTCTTTTCTTTTTTTTTTTTTTTTTTTCCGGAACTGGGGACCGAACCCAGGGCCTTGTGCTTGCTAGGCAAGCGCTCTACCACCGAGCTAAATCCCCAACCCTAAAGCCCAGATTTCTTTATGTGGACTTGGTTTACCCTCTTAACCAGAACCAGTGGCACCCACCTCCTCTTTGGGGACTTGTGTGACAGTTACAGAACCCTGAAATTTCAGCTGGGCACATGGTCATTCAACATGGAGTCTATTTCCAATCATCCATTGCTACGAGATAGAGAGAGCCTCTTGTCTGCTGACCAATGAGGACCAAGAAATGTGCCTACAGAGCAGTTCATGATGCCTCAGCTGCTTGCTCTAGTATGAGGACAGGAGCTAGTGTCTGGGATGAAACCCATCTGTGGAGGAGCAGGGAGAAGGAAGAGTGGGGGAATGTGCTGAACGATCTCCATGTTGATCAATCCAGGACCACTCACATTTACCCAGTTTTATTATTATTTTTTTTTATCTTTGTTTAGTCGTTGCTATGGTTTGTATACTATTGGCCAGGAACTGGCACTATTAGGAGGTGTGGCCTTGTTGGAGTGGGTGTGTCACTGTGGGCGTGGCCTTAAGACCCTCACCCTAGCAGCCTGGAAGTCAGTCTTCCACTAGCAGCCTCAGATGAAGATGTAGAGCTCTCAGCTCCTCCTGCACCAGGCCTGCCTGGATGCTGCCTTGCTCCTGCCTTGATGATAATGGACTGAACCTCTGAGCCTGTAAGGCAGCCCCAATTAAACATTGTCCCTTATAAGACTTGTCACGGTCATGGTGTCTGTTCATAGCAGTAAAATCCCAAGACAGTGGTTTGAGAGAAAATCTCACTGTGTAGTCTAGACTGGTCTTGAGTTTGTGACTGTTTTCCATCAGTCTCCCAACTACTGGGGTTATAGGGTTGTCGTTTGAGTATGAAATGCCCCCACAGGCTCATGTGTTTGACTACTTGGTCCTCAGGTGGCGGGATGCTTTGGAAGATTGTGGAACCAGTAGGAGGCGGACCTTCACTAAAGGAAGTGGACCGCTGCAGGTAGACCTTGGGGTTTTATAGCCTGACACCACTCCCTGACTGCTCTCTGCTTCCAGACTACAAATGAAACGTGACCAGCTTCTTCACACTTAAGCTACCAAGCCTTCCTTGCCGTGATGGTTTGTATCTCTCAAGCACTAAGCCTTTCCTTCCTTAAATCGCTTTGTCATTTTATTTTGGCTGTAGTAACAAGGGAAGTGATCAACATGGAGAGTCACCACTTTGACGGCACTCAGGCTTCCTGTCACTTGACATTGATACATATATCCTGCAGGAAATGGAGCTTGTGGCAGATGAAGGGGAAAGGCCCAGGGTCAAGACATAATGGAGAGACAGGGGAGCTAACTATCAAGCAGTAGACAAAGGGCTTTGGGCACACTTCATAAGCGCCTTGGAGTTGGAGTTCACCTCTGTCAGCGGAATATACTGAAGAACGGAAGTGGACCCAATCCTGGCATTGAAAGGACCACTTAATAACGGGGTGCTTTCCCTGTCCTTTGCTCTACACAGTTTAGTCACCTGCTGACTCATGGTCTGCACTCTCATTAGCACAGGACATACCACAGTACAGTCAAAGCCTTTCTACTCTGCTCTGGCAAACGAGAGAGAACATGCCATCACTTGAACCTGTCGTTCAACGAAGGCATATGCAGGAGATCTGATGACCAGTGCTCTCTGTCTTCAACCGTCACACTACAACATCCACACGGGTTCCTGCGACCTTGAAAGGTATGGTAGGGCTTCTTCCTCACCAGCAAGCACGTGGTCAGTTTTGCAGTGGGTCCAATTTCATTGTGACACTGTCAGATCTTACAGATGTAGGGCTCAGTGCTACAGACATTGCTACTTCCTAGATCCCAAGGACGTTAAGAGTCAAGTGCCAGCTCTTAACGTATATATTTCACAATGTAATGGCTGTGTCAGTCTTTCATGACGAAAAGTGTTGCCAACACCCTCTAAGTAAGACACCTTTAAACTCTTTTTTTTTTTTCTTTTTTTTCGGGGCTAGGGATCGAACCCAGGACCTTGTGCTTCCTAGGCAAGCGCTCTACCACTGAGCCAAATCCCCAACCCCGAAAATATTCTTTTTTTTTAATTTTATGTTGCTGTCTTTAGACACACCAGAAGAGGGCATCAGATCCCATTACAGATGGTTGTGAGCCACCATGTGGTTGCTGGGATTTGAACTCAGGACCTCTGGAAGAGCAGCCAGTGCTCTTAACCACTGAGCCATCTCTCCAGCCCCACCTTTAAACTCTTAACAGGAGCTGGTGGTTTACACCTGTAATCCCCACACTTGGGAGTCTAAGGCAGGAAGATTGCTTTGAGTTCAAGGCTAGTCTGAGTTATAGAGTGAGATTGTCCAAACTCCCTATGTCCCCCAATAAAGTCAGACCAGGAGCAGATCGCATCACTGTCTGCGGGCTGACCTTGTCCTCGGGTGGTGCCCCTTCATTGTTCCAAGGATGCAGCATCTCTATGGTCCCGGGAATGGGGGCGAAGCCTTTGGCGCCCTCTCCACAGTGGCACATCAACAACAAGAGCGGCACCACTGTACAAAGCAAAGGGGAGTCAGGTTATTCACCAGCTAATCCCACGTCACTTAGAATTCACATCTGACTTCTCCAAGCCCATGCTTCCCATATTTGCAGTCTTATCTTTCTGTTTTCTGTCTTTTCCACTCTGACCCAACCTTTCCAACCTTGCTTCGGTTCAATTGCACCAAAGCCCGGAGGCAGACAGAGTCCTCTGACTCCAAGGTCTTCCTTATCACAGAGAGCCTATCACTGGCCTCCGAGCAGAATGTGGTGACTGGATGAGATCCTTTAAACCACTGTCTCCAAAATTATTTTTGTAAGACCACGGTCTCAAAGATAAGTATCAGAGTGATCAAAAGCAGCCAGGAATGGCAGCACATGCCTGTGATTTCCCCAGTATGTAGCAATTTTTCCATGCTTGGGAGGCTGAAACAGGAGGATTGCTGTGAGTTTGTGGCCAGCAGGACCTACAGAGTGAAACCTTGTTTCTAAAGCCCCATTCAAACAAAACAAGATAAAACATGCATGCATGCATGTGTGTGTGTGTGTGTGTGTGTGTGTATGCTCTAGTGCATGACAAACACACACACACACACACACACACACACACACACACACACACACACACACCTGGGAGAAAAAAAAAACCAGAATAAAACATCAACATATTCTAGACCATCTCAGAGTGGGGCTTTGTATAAGTTCTGACTCTCTGGTCCTTCACTTTTGACTTACCCGAGCACCATTTTCTTTTCTTTGCCTGCATTTATTTATTTACCAATTAATTAATTAATCAATCAGATAGGGTATTACATAGCCCAGGCTGGCCTTGAACTCAGTATGTAACTGGGAAAGATCCTGAACTCCAGACCCTTCTTCCGTCACTTCCCGAGTTCTGGGGTCACCGATGATCTGCACAGCATATCTGATTTTATGGAATTTGGAGGTTGAGCCCAGGCATGCCACATAAACAGGACCAATGGAGCCACACCCCCAGCTCCTAAGCACCATTGTTAAAAATCAATAGTAGTCAAATGTCATGGGCTGAGTGCCAGGTTAGACTTCGGGGAAGCTGGGAAGAGAGGGCGTGGAATTCCTGGGTAAAAGATGCACGCCCGAGTCGACGGTAAGTCAAGTCAGTCACAATCAAACAGAGCTGGTGGGCTGGAGGGCCCTGTAGACCTTTGCACTGAACTAGACACCTGTAAGTGTCTTTAATAGGCTTCTCCTCTTTGCGTGGAGATAGCCTGGGGTGTCTTGGAGGTGGTACTCTGCCCAAGTTCAAGTACAGTGCAACTACAGGGCAGAACGGAGGGCAGGCAGGACTAGCTGGACACAGCTTGTTAGCGTGAGGGCACACCGAGGTGCTTAGGAAAGGGTTGACCGCAGTGGGTTAGCAGAGGCAAGCCGAGCAGCCAAGAATGGGGACAGAGGAGACGCAATGAGTTGAGCGCGCGAATCACGCTTGGATTGGAATAAACGTTTGTAAAAACAACCTTATAAGCACACGGCGCACGGCTGTGGCAAGTCCTTTCTGAAGACCTAGTAAACTCGTCAAGGCACTGGGAATACAGGCTTTGAAGACTTACGCAGCAGAAGCAGGAGAGCCAGAATCATGAGGGCGATCGCGGCGGGGCCCAAACCGACGTAGTTGTCATACAGCGCAGCCACACAGCCACCGCCCTCCAGACACTCGCACACGGTGAGCTGGAGGACTTGCCTCTCCAGGCAGCTGAAACCCTGGCTGTCGGAGATGAGGAAGGGAATCTCACTTCTCCCAAGCTTCCGCTCGCTTGGCTGCAGCAGCACACTGGTACCTGCCAGAGAGGAGACGCAAGAGAATGGAAACGGGCGGCTGTTGAGGGAAGAGAAATGAATCCGTGGAAAGGGTCTTAACGCGGCCCAGGTGGAAGCTTTATTTCTCCCACCTCCTCCGGGCGCCCATTCTCTGTGTTCACCAAAAATGTGTCCACAGATTTCAAAAGTTTAACTAACAGAAGGTTGGGGTTGGACACAACTTTCATGATGATTCGATTAGCTATTGTGTGTGGTCTAACAAATGCTAGGAACTGCCACCACGTGACACGCTCCAGTCAGTGGGGATGCAACCATACACGAGATGTCATTTCTGTGAATAACATTTTCATTCGATGACACTTATATTACCAATTATTAAAAAAGAAGCTATCAAAGTAGTTTTTCAATGTAGCAGAAACTGATGTCACCCCCAGTTTTGATACTTTTCAGGATAAGCCTGTCTTATTTTTATCTTGGTCTTTTTATTTTTATCTTGGTCTTTTCTGTTTTTTTGATAATACCTTCTCTCTATACCTACTGTTTTGTTTCTTTTTGTGAAAAAGTTTGGTAATGGCATTTCATGTTATTTAAACGAGCATTGTAATACGGTGAGAGACACATGAAAAAAGACAAAGTAAGTAACAGATGTGAGCACCGGGAAGTTGAGGCAGGACAACAGCAGAGTTTGAGGCCAGCACAGGCAACAGAGCGAGATCCTGTCTCAAAAAACAAGCAAATAGAAACAACAACAACCCCCCCCCCCCAAAAAAAAACAATAAGGGAATTTTTGAAGTTGTATCTCGAAAGAAGAAAGAAAGTTACATTTGTTTATTTAGAGCAGACCTGGTTCTATCTGTGTTCCAGTGTCACAGTCAGTATGTGGAGGTTAGAGGCAGGTCCTGGGTGTGGAACTCACTAAGCAGGCTTGGCCGCAAGGACCTTTACCCACTGGGATGTCCTGCTCACATTATTTCTTTGAGACAGGACCTTGCTATAGAGAACAGGTTAGTCTGGAACTTGATGTGTAGTCAAGGCTAAGCTCAAAACAATCCTCTCGCCTCTGCCTCCCAGGATCTCACTAAAATTTTGAGAGCCATTTGTATATGTGTATTATGCAAAAAACAAACAAACAAACAAACACCGAACCGAAACAAATGACGTTAATAAATAATAGAAAAACCAAACGAAACCTTTTTGTGAATTATTTTAAGGTAAACAATAGAACAGTCGCTGATAACTGCATGGTAGGCCTTTCTGAAATGAACACTGCTTGCTAAAGAGTCTTCTGGGTAGAATTTTCTGCATTGGAGACTGTCCCAAGGACACCCAAAAGATCACACCAAGAAGAGGACTACGTGCAAGATACAGGCGTTTGACTGCACCTACGGCACCGGCTCAGACCCTTTGCCAGATCGTCTCTGCCACAAACTAGTTCTGTGCCTTTCAAGAAGTTGCTACACCCCAGTTAGGCCAGCATCCTAGCCCACCATCGGGAAATAGTGTTACTGAGCAAGGATTAAATGAGACAGTGTATGCAGAAGGCGTGATACCCAGTACATGCTCAGTAAATGTGATTTTAAACAGGACTGTTAGGAACACGCTTCACAACACATAACTGTTACACACGGCAAATCTCTAGTCTCTTCAGCTTGTTAAGACAGAAGCACTTGAAAAGATACTTGGAGAAAACCCAACCTCCCTTAAGACAAGCTAGATCGTTTTAAATATCCACAGGTCCACAGCGCTAAGATACAACTGTAGGTTTAGAGTTTAGACCCTCATTTTATTTCCCTCTTAAAGCCTACACTAGGGATGCATTGAAGCACGATTTGAGAGAAGACTCATGGTTTATATTACCATCATGACTACTATTTTTGATACAGGGTCTCACTGTGGAGCTTGGGGGATGGGGAGCTGGAACTTCTGATGTAGACTAACCTGGCCTTGAACTCACAGAGCTCTCATGGAGGGCTGTGTTCTTCCTCCCAGCACTGGGAATTCTTTCACAGTGTGCCCACTATGCCTGGACTAAAACTGTACTGAAAGTTATACTGGAAATACAATTTGGGAGAAGAAACGGCCTGTTGTAAACTCTTACTTATCAATCATGCTTACTGTCTAGATGTTGATGCACTTACTTTCTTGGTGCATGATTTTCCACTTCTGTGCCGTTCCGGGAGGCTGGTCAATGATGGAGAAGGTGAATGGCCCACTGTTCCGGGGTCCATCCAAGTCTTCCGCAGTGACGTTCACATACGGTGCATCCGCACAGACACTCCGTACTGAGTCCACCAGTACGGGACAGTTGTCATTGACGTCTTCAACATTGATAAGGATGGTGCCAGTGACGGTTTTTTGAGGGTGACCTTGAAAGCAAGCAGGAGAGAGTTCAGACTCTGAGTGCATCACCGACCATAGACACAGGTCAGTCCAGAAGCCAATCAGATAAAGAGTGGGTGCTAGGCATTGGGATAACCCCCACAGCTGGCTCTCAGGTTCCTATCAGTGCGAAGTCACAAAATAAGCAAAAATGGGCAGGCGCACTGACGAGATGAGCCCTTTATACACAGTCAGAACAAACACTTCTGGTGGCGGAAGTTAAAATCTAAATGCATTTAACCACGAAAACCATGTGCTTATTTGACTTACCTTTGGATATAGCGACAACCTTTACAGTGTAGGTGCCATTCTGGACGTGTCGAGATTCAAAGTCGGGAATCTTTACCAGCTTAATCTCTGAAGTTTCAGAGTCCACAGAGACCCAGTTGTCGGTGTCTTGCACTTTTACGTACCTGTTACAAAACAAACGCCAGGTTCACTTTTAGTTCTGGATACATTGGAGCTAACATCTGTACCTCTTGTAGAGTTAACTTTATCCCAGTACCCTGGGTTTGAATGTCACAAGGCAGGTGGGGTAGGCTTATGCTATATAGTCTACTGAGATATTGTCAGAATGTAAAAATTACAAAAAAAAAATTAGCGGTTGACTTAAATGGAAGGAATTGAAACATGGTATAGGGTTAGGAATGAAGACTCTCAAGAAGAAATGATTTAAAATGAAATCATTGAGCTCCTGAATCTTTTTTCTCTGAAATCAAGGAAAATCAAAGTGGAAAGCAGAGAGTAGATGCTCTTACCGGGTTTTCAGAATTATATACAGTGAATACTACTGCGCTTAACACATAAAAATACAAACACAAGCCCAACGCATGAGTGTCTTGGTTCAGCCAATCACATCGATAATTTATTTTCTACGAAGTAGCTATTTAAGCGCACAAGACCGGGTGTCTGACTTAGAGTGATATTTGTGCACAGTATTTGGGGGTAATCCAATTATATCCTTGAACTACATTTTAATGCCTCTCATTATTGTCTGTAGTAAATAATTATAGAGGGAAGCAAAAGTAGGACCAGGAGTTCAAGTTCATCCTTGGCTACGCAGTGAGTTCAAGGCCAGCCTGGGCTGATGATATCATCTTAATAAACAAACAATAAAACTAGAAAAAGCAAATGGTAACACACTTGGATTTTCACAAGTACTTTTGAATGTCAGGAATTCTAAAGTAGGTGTTGATCGTCTGCCCCATTTTCCCATTTTCATAGCTCTTATGTAATAAGGTCATCTAAGCAGTAAATCTACGTGTCCCAATGGATGCATTAGGTGACGTCACTCAAAGAGCTTTGCAACTAATCTGTTGTGGAACTCTGCTTCTAGGCTCACGCGGTGTCTCAAATACTGATAAATTACTGAGTGAATAATCAGTACGACACCACACTGACAACATTAAAAATATGGTTCTCGGGCTGGAGAGATGGCTCAGTGGTTAAGAGCACTGACTGCTCTTCCAGAGGTCCTGAGTTCAATTCCCAGCAACCACATGGTGGCTCACAACCATCTGTAATGAGATCCGATGCCCTCTTCTGGTGTATCTGAAAAATATGGTTCTCGGGGTTGGGGATTTAGCTCAGCGGTAGAGCGCTTGCCTAGCGAGCGCAAGACCCTGGGTTCGGTCCCCAGCTCCGAAAAAGAGAAAAAAAAATATGGTTCTCTTGCTGTCCTTATTAAGTTTTTAAAAAGGATTTTATTTTAATATTAAATTCTGTGTAAGTGTGCTTATGTGTGTGTGGATACATGCAGGTGGCCTCAGAGGCCAGAAGAGGGGGCCAGAACCTCTGGAACTGGAGCTATGGGGGATTGAGAGCCATGCAAGCAAGGTTCAGTTCCTCTACAAAAGAGCAAGGCTCTCTCCTGCTGAGCCGTCTCTCCTGATCTTCTTGAAGACTTCACTAGTTAAATGGTTAAATGATCTAACTAGCTCTGCCTCCCAGAACCCATGAAAATGCCCATGTGTGAGCCCTGGTCAAGGGTGCTCCCTTTCTAATGTTCCATAATGCATGCTAAAGAAAGGAAATAGGACTGCTTGGAGAAACAGCTTATCATCCTTCAAAGAACATGTACCATTTCGATGATAGTCACAGGCCCTGATAAAAATAGCAGCAAGATTTAAAAAAAAAAAAAAGTCAGGAAGCCATTTTCAATTGGGTCATTATTAGAACACACAAGCTTCTCAGTGAATGCAGAGAGAAAGCGCACAGAATAGCATCCTGGGGAGTCAGGTAGGGGCTGCCATGTTAGGTAGGTAGCGCCATGAAGGCTAAAAGTAGAGACCGCCCACCTGGGAAGAGCAGCGTGGCCTCCCGCAGGCAACATCAGTAAAGATGGTCACGAGGAGATTCCAGGCAACAGTGGGCGATGCTTATTTATATGAAATTGGGAAAGAGTTATCTATTCTATGACTGATAGGTTCCACTAATGGAGACACAGATGGGAATGGGAGCACACAGGTGGGGAGCTTTCTCTGCCTTTCCCTCTGCCACAGTGGGCCCTGGTTTTAGATGAGGTGTTTTATGGGGCGCCAGCACCCAGGGTCACAGGCATATGGACACATGAGCAAGAGAGTATCTCGGCCACAGAACAGAAAGTCCCCCAAAGCTGTGTTTCAGCAGCCGAATAACCCAACCCAAAGAACTACACAGATAGCAGGTTTACATGGAGCTCTCCCACAGTGAGACCCTAGAGCTAAGACAGAGATTTACAGTGTACACTGGCACTATAGGCGGGACACAATGAAATCCTTTTAGTACAGTGACAATATCCACTCAGTTCTTAACAAACCTTCTAAGTAATGGCTGCTGGGATCAATACACACCTAAGCCCTCTGGAAAGGTGGCTCAGTGGTTAAGAGTGCTCAGTGACCTAGGAGAGCACCCACAGGCTGGCCCCCAGCTGCCCTCAACTCTGTGAACTCATGTGGTGCACAGACATTCAGTCAAGTGCATACACAAAAAAGCTCACCCCTTCTTGAACTAAATAAAATGGCCTGAATAAAGATAGAAAATATACAACATGTATTTGCACATAAAATGACTTCTCTTATATTGGAACATATATTGAAACAGTGTTTAAAAAAATGTGTTTGTAAAGTGGCATTTGTAGCAAGACTTTCTCTTCACTCACTTATTTGAGACAGGGTCTCCCTGCGTAGCTCAGCTTGGCCAGGATCTCAGAATTCCTCTGCCTCAGCCCCTACAGTACTGGATTACAGGCAGGTGCTGGCATTCTTAGCACGAAGTTAATCTTATCTACTACTTCTTTACGCCCTAGTGTGCTGGGAACGAGGGGAGTTTCCCAGTTATTTTCTGAGATGGTTTTCAGTCTTCTCTACTAGAGCTGATTCAGAGGTGACCTCCACCTCCACCTCCTACCTCCACCTCCACATAGGGGCTGAGGGGCTGAGGGGCTGAGGGGCTGAGGGGCTGAGGGGCTGAGGGGCTGAGGGGCTGAGGGGCTGAGGGGCTGAGGGGCTGAGATGTTGAGGGACTGAGGGGCTGAGATGTTGAGGGACTGAGATGCTGAGGTGCTGAGGGGCTGAGGGGCTAAGCGATGGCTATCGGGATAAATGCCCTCCTCCTTCCTTCAGTGACAAGCTCAGTTTGGAGGAACTGATTTCTCAGATTTTTGGCAAAGTAATCCTGGGGTGTGAAGGAATGAGCTGCTTAGATTTCACTATGAGTTTTAAAATTAGGCATTTCAGAAAACAGGTATGTTAGATAATTAAAACCCGGAAATACACTCACAACCATATCTTACGTTACATCAGCTGCCTTTCCAGTGTCTTCATCGAAAACTTGAAATTTTCCAATCGACCGGCTGAGGCTGGATCGATCCATCGCCTCACTAGCTCGGAAGGTGACTGTGCTGCTCTTGAAATGAATGCCTTCGACCACGTTCTTGACCTTGACAGTGATGGGAATGGGCGTGGCCTTGTACTTGCTCACAACGGACTTGTGGAAAGCTGCTTTGTTCGTGACAAGGATGCTCAAGTCCAGCTTCTTCATTTCTTCATAGTCCAATTCCTGGAGATACAAAGCCAGAGTTAATACAGCGGAACCAGAGCACACACAAACACACAGACACGTGCATGCCCACACATACACACAACATAGAAACACAGACATACAGACACACACAGAGATAAAACACAAAGAGACACACAGAAGACAGATACACAGACACATACAAGACAAAGACACACACACACACACACAAACATACACACACAACATAGACACTCAGACATACAGACACACACAAGACATAGATACACAGACATACACAGTTAAAACACAGAGACAGACACACACAAGACATAAACAGACAGACACACACACACATACAACAGACACACAGACATACAGACACACACAAGACATAGATACACAGACAGACACACACATAGATAAAACAGAGACACACACACAGAAGACAGATATACAGACACACACAACATAGACAGACATAGACACAAGACACACACAAGACATAGATATACAGACAGACAGACACACACACAGATAAAACAGATGTACAGACACACACAAGGCAGACAGACAGAGACACACACACAGATAAAGCACAGAGAGAGACACACACACACAAGACATAGACAGACAGACAGACAGACACACTCGGACTTAAATAAGAACTCAGGGAGACACAGCTGCGCCAAGCAGTCCACTTCTACATTGAAGTAACTAACTGCAAATCCTGTTAATTTGGAAATTCACAGACATGAAGGATGTTTATGAGTTTCTCCTTCTCCTTCTCCTTCTTTTTCTTCTTCCTCTTCCTCTTCTTCCTCCTCCTCCTCCTTCATCATCATCACTATTGCTATTATTTTTCTCACTGTACTTTGATCAACTTTAACCCATCTCCCAACTCCTCCCAGAGGCAAGCCCATTTTCCTCTCACTCAACTCTGTTCTCCCTCTCACTCTCGCTCACAGAGAGCCCAGGTTTTGCTGTCTAGTTATTCTTGGCCACGAGGCCATGACACCTGGTCAATACACCAGGCATCACATGATTAAAGAAAGCTGACTTCTCATCTAGCAGCCATCAAATGCAGACGGCCCCTCAGTGAGGGGTGGGACTTTGTTCTGACCATTGCCCTTCCATTAGGGAATTTGCTTGGCTTCAGCATGTACAGGCCTTGCACATGCTGTCTCAGTCTCGGGGAGTTCACATGTGCAAAACACTTTCCTTGAGTCCCTGCCCACCTCGGGCCCCTCTAATTATTACTATTCTGGGGACAAAAACCTGAAGATCTTCCTTGGCCTGGAACTCACTCTGCCCATAGCACTGGCCTTGAACATTTCATTATATTTCCGCCTGTCCTCCTTACATGTCCAACAAGCAAGTACTTCAGTTTATTTTGGTAATTTGGTGATTGATGGGAGAGGCCCAGTCCAGGGTGGGTAGTGCCGTTCCTGGGCTGCTGGTCCTGTGTTCTATAAGAAAGCAGACTAAGCAAGCCATGGGGGAGCTGCCATGGGGGATGGGGGAAGGAGAGAGAAAGAGAGAGAGAGAGAAAGGGTACACAGGAAGAGGAGAAAGAGAAGGAGGAAGAGGAGGAAGAGAGCCACTCAGAAGAGCCCAAAATGTCTGGATTATCTAGGGAGGAGCCTCTGGTGGAAGGGGAGCCCAGCCACAGGGCTGGAAAGTTCATTGAGGTCGAGAGCAGGGTAAGTCAGGTAGGTACTGAGGGATGCTGGGAGAACCTAGAGGTCAGGTCTGCTTTGATGTGTAAAATACGGACCTCAGTCCTTTGTCTCTGTCAAACCAAACACCAGCCCCCAAGGTCCATCCCTTTACTTGGAAATTTCCACTTCTTCCTTCTAAAGCGGATTACTAAGGTCCAGCTCTCAAAATATTGAAGTTCAGCAATCAAAAGCCCACTTTGATTCAATTAACATGTCCAGTTAAAATTAAACACCCAACGTGGGAGAGCAGGTTACTTTCTTTCAAACTGCAGCCCTTAACGATACTTGCAAGTAAAATTTCGATTTTTCCCTGAAAGGCAAGTAATTGAGCTCTGGCCCATCAAGCCCCTGCTGCTGGAAGTGTGCTGTGTAAGGCTGTGTGACTGGGATCTGCGGTCCTGATCTGGCTCCGAACTGTAGCATGTCTGTTTTTCCATATGGCTGCACCAGAAAGGAGGTTTCTGATTCTGAGCAATGCCCGTACCGGTCGATATCCTTGCAAGGCCCCCATGAGAGCATGGAACTCAAAACATGTTAGTCTCTCCAATAGCCACAGACCCACGCTGGTGGTGGACACTCAGAACTCACCTTGACAAGGGTCACGATGCCTTCGTTAGTCTGTGTGTCAGTCTCGATGTGGAAATAGCCCCCTTCATTTCCTGATGCGAACGTAAAGTTTGCTAGCCAGTTATCCGAGCCCACTTCATCCGCGTCGGTCACTTTGATCCGCATGACTTCTACATTGACCTGGTTTTCTTCCACTACCCCCTCGTACTGCAGAGCACAAACACAGCTTTCATTAATGCAATAACGTATTTTTAGTTGAGAGTCAAGAGACAGTAAGGCTACAATAAAACGGAGTTACCGTTCCGTATTCCACCACAGGTATATTGTCATTGACATCCAAAATGCGAATCTGAACTTGGGCTTGTTGCACGGGTTTGTCTGTTATCTGCCCGTTACCGTCTCTCGCTTCCACTGTCAAGGAATAGCTGCTGTGTTCCTGAAGAACGAGAAGAAATGAGGAAGACCATCTGAGGCGGTCATTAACAGACCCGGAAGATGCTGTTCTGGTTTTGGTTCACTTATCTGTGAGAAATGGGCTGTGGTCTAGTCCATTCATAAGCGTCTTCTGTGGTCATCGACTACTGGTGAGGAGATGCTATTTATATCTACACACAGTCAGAGCTTTTACGGAGGGGCAGAAAAGGGGCAGGGAGATTTCCATAGCCCTCAACTACGTCACCAGGGATAGTCTTGGGAGATTTTCAAACGGAGGTGGACTGTGCGTGCTGCAGTTTGCTCTGCCCCAGAGGTGTGTGGCTGCTTCTGTTTTGCTCTTACACTTTTTAATCTGAGTTAAACGCTAAGTCAGGAAGACTTGGCTGGGGTCCAGACTAGAAACATGTCCGACAGATGCCCTGAGGAGTCGAAAATGCCACTCAGAAGCATTTAAAAAAAAAAAAATCTCAAACCAAAAATAGTGTACCCTTTTCTGGAGGAGGAGGAAGGAGGGACAGAGGTTCCTGGTTGTCCTTAGATGTATGAGAAAACATAAGAACCACTGCACAGCCCAGCCCAGCCCAGCCCAGCCCAGCCCAGCCCAGCCCAGCCCAGCCCAGCATAGCACAGAACAGCCCAGCCCAGCCCAGCCCAGCCCAGTATAGCACAGCATAGCATAACACAGAACAGCCCAGCCCAGCCCAGCCCACCCCAGTATAGCACAGCACAGCATAGCACAGCATAGCATAACACAGAACAGCCCAGCCCAGCCCAGCCCAGCCCAGCCCGAAGCAAGCCAGTAGAAAAAGCAACCTTTTTCATATATGTGGCCTCCTGGTTAGGGCTACATTGAGTGTGCCTGGGGTTTAAGGGACTCAGCAGCCACATTAGTGAGGGAGGGTCCCGTGTGGGATGGAGAGAGCTGTGTCTCTGAAGCTCTTGGCTGGACAGTCACTAAATCCTTTGAGCCTCAGTCTCCTTAAGTGTAAGATGGGAATAAGCTGGATTTGCCTCACAGGGATTCAGTGTGGATGACCTTGCTTAGAAGATCCTCCAGGTAAGTACCCCATGAGTGACAGCCATGGCTATCAGCTCAATGGCCACACTTGAGGCAGCAGCTTGCTCAAAGGAATACTTTCCCACTCCAGTTTGATGTGAGAGAGCATGCCACAGAAGTTAGTCCCTGGTCAGATTCTTAAACCTCGCAAAGACCTGAATAGGAACGTTGGCCGAGGTCCTTCCCGTTCGAGCATCTGGTTCCGAAACATGTCACAGCACGGCTGCTTAAGATTTACATCTGACAGCACTGCCGTGTCCTCAGGATCCCCAACATTTTACCTTGTATGCTGTAAAAATTCTGTGTGTGTGGCACTTAAAGCCTACCTATTTCCGCTTTGATTAAAACATTAGAATTAAGGGTTGAGGAGATGACTCAGTGGCTAGGAGTACTGGAAGCTTCCTCAGAGGACCCAGGCTTGGTTCCCAGCACCCACAGAGCATTCACAGCTGTCTTGTAACTGCTGTCCCAGGGGTCTAACACCCTCTTCTGACCCCCGCAGGCACCAGGCGGGTATGTGGTGCCAGACAAAAGCAAAACACTAATATGCATAAAGGCAAAAAATTTTTTTTGAAATCAAAATAAAATGTTTGAGAGAATAATCTTTCTATGAAACTACTCAAATTCTTAATTTTCTTTTTTTTAAAAAAAGATTTAAAACAAGACTTTTCTCTATTACGAACTTTTTTTTTTTTTTTTTTTTTGTTCTTTTTTTTTTTTCGGAGCTGGGGACCGAACCCAGGGCCTTGCGCTTCCTAGGTAAGCGCTCTACCACTGAGCTAAATCCCCAGCTATTACGAACTTTTTAATTCTCCTTTCTGCTTTTGAGACTAAGTCTTACTATGCAGCCCTGGCCTCGAGCTCATGGAGATCCAGCAGCCTCTGCCTCCAGAGTGCTGGGATTAACAGTCTGCGCTGTCAGGCCAGGTGTTTATTTTGAAACTGAGTTTCACTGCGTAGCTAAGGGTAACCTGGAACTGCCTACATAGAACAGGCTGCCCTTGAGCCTGTGGAGAGCTTCCTGCGTCTGTCTTCCGACTGCTAGGCCCTGCTCCATGTCTGAGTCATAAGGCAATTGTAGTCCTCATGTCAGGTTTCCCAACCTCGAGCTAGTCGCATTTCAATATGAACACAGTGCACGTCAATTTGGAAGGCTCGCATTCCAAGACAGCATACGTTGCTAGTAACTGCCATATCGGCAGCACGTCCCTACACAATAACTCTTATTGTTGAGTTATTCCGTGAGTGAGGAATACAGGGCTAATTAAAATGAGAACATACAAATCGAGGGAGTGGAGAAACTAGGGAGGGCAAGACACGAGGGTGACAGGTGACATTAACTTACCTCTCTGTCCAAAGCAAAGCTGGTTGTGTAGATCTCCCCCGTGTCTTTATTTAGGTAGAACACAGGAGTGTTTGCAGGCTCCTGAGAGACAATTCTGTAGGAGATTTTAGAGTTCAGGGTCTGAGGATCGTCTGCATCCGTCGCGGTGATTTTCATCACTAGTGTATCTGTCATGAGGAACGAGGCATCGGAGGTTAAGTACTCCTACAGATCACTTCCTCTTTTATTTATTCTTCTAGCTGCTTCCTGCAAGGAGCTGAGGTTCTTATCAGAATTTCACTATACCACTGTCAAAATAGAGATGTCAGGGGCTGAGGGCACTTGTCGCCAAGTCTGCTGAACTGAGATCGATCCTTGGGGTCACACGACGGTCCGTGAGAACTGAACCCCACAGGCGTGTTCTCTGGCTTCCAAGCACGGAAATAAGAGGGGGAAAATAAAATAGGAATAAATAAAAAATTGCTATATTAGGGCCACTCGTTTGATCTAATAGCCAAGACTGAGAACCACTAGATGCTTATTCAGATGCAAACAAATTAGGAGAAGCACAACTATTCTTTTTTTATTATGATCAAAGAGAAATCTCTCTTTCGGGTCTTAGAGTATTTCATTGAACAATGATGTCAGCATGCAGTAAAAATAATATAAATCAGAGGTCAATGACACCCCACAGTAGCCCAAAACCAGAAGGCTGTTTGATTTTGCTCATAGAATTTTAGTGGAACACAGCCCTGGCCACTTTGCGTAGTGTCTACAGCCAACTTCCCCTTATAGAGCAGGCGTCGTTGCTATGGAGACCATAACACAACAGTGTGCCAGTCTAGCATCTCTTCGAAAGATCACGATTCCTAAGGTCTTATACATTTACAGTAAATGTACAAGGAGTAAGGGGTTCATTAATATTATACTTCCGGGGAGTAATATTCAACTTTTACTAAAAGAATTTTGTGTTCTATATATGGAGAATAAATGATCTGGTCGTATATCCCAACAGCCAAAAAAGGAAAGAAAAGAAATATATTTTGGTCTGGAGAGATGGCTTAGTGGTCAAGAGCACTGGCTGCTCTTGCAGAGGACTCAGGATTGGTTTTTAGCATCCATGGATCAAGTGGTGGCTTACAAGTGCCTATAACTAGTTTCAGAGGATCCGATGCCCTCCCTCTTCCGGCCTCGCCTGCCCCTGGATGCAAGCGGTGCACGCATGGACGAGAGCGCACATGCCAACACACAGAGCTAAAGGAAGAAATGCACGCGTGGACAAGAGCACACATGCCAACACACAGAGCTAAGGAAGAAATGCACTCTTACGTGCTGCACTCAGTTCCTCAATGGACCCAACAAAGACCTCCTGTGTGAACACTGGCTCATTGTCATTGATGTCCAGAACTTTGATGCGGAGTTCTAAGGGCTTCTCCAGGTTGTTTCCTCTGGAGTCCAAGGCATAGCCTGTCAGCTGAATTATGACATGAACATTAGCAGATTTGCTATAGTAAATCAATTGCTATGTAATTGTTTTATAACCACAAAAGGTATAATTATTCCTTCTTACCAGGAAAAATGGCGTTTCTTCCCGGTCAAGAATACTGGTGATGTTCAGGTCTCCTGTGTTCCTATCAAACACGAATATACCGAAGGGTGGCTCTGTAATTCCCTTCCCAGTGTACTTGTAGGTGATCTTTATTCCCCTTTCTTCTGCAAGGTCAGAGTGTATCTAACAAAAAAGAACAGAAAAATGCCTCAAGTTAAACCTTTACGATTTATATGAAAACACTTAATGACAATGTCCTTTTGAAGGAGTTGTGGAACGGACAGGTGACCTGGTGCCATGGAACCAAGTTCTAATTGTGTCTCAGTGCACACAAGGGTATTGTAGTGGCTAGGTGCTCAGCCTTCCTGGGTCTCAGTTTCCCTTCCCTTCCCTTCCCTTCCCTTCCCTTCCCTTCCCTTCCCTTCCCTTCCCTTCCCTTCCCTTCCCTTCCCTTCCCTTCCCTTGCCTTGCCTTGCCTTGCCTTGCCTTTCCCTTGCCCTTTTTCTTCCCTTCCCTTTCCTCCTTTCTCTTCTTCTTCTTCTTCTTCCTCTCTCTCTCTCTCTCTCTCTCTCTCTCTCTCTCTCTCTCTCTCTCTCTCTTTCACTTTATATCCTGCTCACAGCTTCCAATAATCTACTCTCCTCCCAGTCCCACACTCACAAATCCCCTCCCCTGCCCTTGGCTACCACCCCACCCTTGGACATCAAGTTGTAGCAGGATTAAGTGCATCCTCCTCTACTGGGGGGAGGGGGCCTCAGTTTTCTTATCTGTGAAATGGAGAACAGAACAGTGCTTACCTTTTAGGACTATTGTGGAATTAAGATACAGTTGGGCTATGTCTTGGAAGGGAAGTAGATTTTTTTCCTTTGGTGTACTAGGGCAGAAACCAGGGACTTATGCTTGCCAGTGGAGAGCTCTTACTGAGCTACAGTCACTGGAAGTTGGTATTATGAGATAGGATTTCACATAGTTCAGGCTAGCCTCCAACTTTCTATGTAGCCGAGGATGACCCGAACTCCTGATCTTCCTGCATTTATCTCCCAAAAGATGGGAGTACATTTTAAATTTAAATACATACAGTAACTTAAGAATCAAAAATAACTTTCATAAATCCAGCCAACTGCCCAGAAGATATTAACACAGAATCTTCCCAGATACGGCTGAATACAGATAGGTACTTTTTCTGCAGGGGACAAACACTTGAGCGAATCAATTTTTGTCTCTAACCGCTGGGTCCCCTCCAGTCAGCCTCTTTATTCTCCATAAGCGATCTTCTTATTCCTACCCACGTTCGCATTAATTGTATTTCCCTGTGTGCCTCCCCAGGCTTCCTCATCTCTGTCATCTGCTGTCACACATCACTGAGGACGTCAATCTCTACCTGCCCATCCAGTCTCCATATTGAAACCTTGGCATTAATACACATTCTTCCGACGGTTTCCCAGTCTACGCTGGGGGCGTCTGCTGGGAGAGTATTACTTTTAGAGGGAGAGTTTGGAAAGTGGGATAATTTCCTGAGATATTTTGCCTTCTGAGGGAAGTAATTTTAAAGGTGTATTTTATGCAGTGGGATGTGGGTGGGCAAGTTTATGCATGGAAGTGCTCAGGCTTGCAGAGGCCAGGGCGAGGGGTCAGGTCTCCTGGAGCTGTAGTTACAGGCAGTTGTGAGCCACATGAGGCTCTGGGAACCAAACTCAGGCCCTCTTCAAGAGCAGCCTGAACTCTTCCTCAACTGGGCCACCTCTCCAGCACCTTACTTTTTGTGAAAATTTTACTTTTAACACCTTGCGTGATTAAGATGAATAACAGCAAACGCCGGTTCAACTCTTAGGTGTCAGTTTATGAAACCTATTGAAAGGGCGATGACTGAGGTAGCCAAGCCAAGACAGCGGCAAGCAAAGTCCAAACGAAACAGCCCCGTTGCCTGTACACACGCTGCACTGTGAAGCCACAGGGAAAGTCTGGATTTTAGAAGGTTTTCCATTAACAGTGTGGTTGGGGCTGGAGAGCCGGCTCAGTGGTTAAGAGCACTGGCTCCTCTTGCAGAGGACCTGGGTTTGGTTCCTCGCACTTATATGGTGGTTCACAAGTGTCTGTAACTCCAGACTCAGGGGATCCAAGGCCCTCTTCTAGCTTCCGTGGGCACTGAATGCATGTGGTAAACACATTCATGTGGGAAAACACAAATACACATAAAATAAAAGTGAAAAATACTGGTTATGTTAAAAAAATTAGTATGACACAGTACTAGAAAAGGGGAACTATTTTCCTTGATTCTACAGCTGCATTTCTCTTATAGAAGCCCTTCACATATATGATTGAAAAGTTGATGATGATGGACCTTGGATGCAGGTGAGTAGACATTTACATGATGTTTACTGAGTAGCCAGCCCATGTACATGCAGGGCACAGGCAGGACAGAGAGCCCTAAGGACAAAGCCTCATGTGGAACTTCTATACTAATGAGGGAGGCAGACAGCAAGCTAGCGGTGTCTGGCCAATGTCCGGCAGTCAAATATGCTGTAAGCCAAAACCACACAGGATGAAAGGTCAGAGAGAAAAGGGACTGAGGTGGAGAGAGGACGTGATACTCGAGCAGAGATGTGATGATGTCATGTATCAAAATCCCCATGGGGAACCGACTCCGGGAGGAGGGGACAGTGAGTGCCCAAGGCAGCGGAGTGAACTGTGGCCAGTTCACTGTGTGTGCAGTGAAACAGGGGGTAGGTCTCCAGGAAGAGAGAGGCCAAGGCCAGCAGTCCCATGGGCTCCCACAGACCATGTTGGGGGTGATTTGTCTTTTCTGAACTTTGCGCTTACTAATTCCAGAGAAAAGGCTTCGTGTGGGCGAGAACTTGGCAAGAGTGAAACCAGGAAGACCAGGTGAGAGGCAGAGATGGACGTTGGCAGCGGGACTGAGGAGACGTGAATGGTTTGTGCTGTATTTCAGGGTAAACTGATAGTAACTGCTGTGGACAGGAGCAGGGTCCACAAGGCCCATGCTTCCTGAGGAGCTCAGGAATGTTTGTGGTAGCTGGAGGAGATGGTGTCCTCTTCTGTGCAGTCACTGGGGACAATGTAGGAAGAAAGGAAAAGGAAGGGGGAGCCAGCGGGTGGCGGGGAGGGTCATAACAAGCATCACAAATACGTTAAAGCTGTTAGAATATAAAGGACGTTCAGCAGGATGGCTCTGCAGGTAAAGGCACTTGCTGCCAAGCCTGGTGACAACCTGGGTTCAGTCCCCGGGACACACATGGCAGAGGAAGACACTCTCACGGTTGTCCTCCGACCGCCACATGAGTGTGACACTTCCCCACTAAACCAACATGAAAACAGTCAATAAACACAGTAGAAAGAAAGAAAGAAAGAAATCCTAGGCCTGCTCTTCTCAACCTCCCTAATGCTGCGACCCCTTAACACAGTTCCTCATGTCATGGTGACCCCAACCAGAAAATTATTTCACTGCTAATTCACAACTCTAATTTTGTTATGCTTATAAATGATGTAAATATCTGTGTTTGGTCTTAGGCTGCGCCCATGTAAGGGTCATTCAATGACCGCACACCACTGACCTAGACGGAGTTACAGTGCTAGTCACATATTCATATTCATAAAGAAGAGCTTTGAGTAGACCAACAAGAGGGCTTGCAGACCTAGGTTTGCACGGCTGACCTCACTTTGGGATTCAGAGTACTCATGCAGGTTTTCCGCCATGAACTTTATTTGAAAATTGGAGTCCTCTTGGGGGGGGAAAGAGAGCTGTGAATCACTAGTTCTAGAAGACAGGCATACAGCGCTGTCCCAAGCCAAGAAGGACGTATGTCATAGTCACACTTCCTCAGACATCAGACCCCAGTCTGCTTGCTTTTAGTGATATTACCTTCTTTTGAGTATTGTAAGGTTTATTTATTAGACTAAGATTGACCCAATATCAGATTCCTCAAGTTGTAGCTGAATCAGATCCTAAAATCGTATGTTAAAAGGTAACTTCCGGTCATTTTCAAAAACATCTTGAATATTTTAGAACCCGCTATGTACATCACCTGATTGGAAAGTGGACCTCGTAATTTTCATACGCCACAGCCTTAACCACCCATCCAACACATACACCATATTGCTCTGTAGCCAGTACCTTGGCGATTGGGTTCTTTTTGGAAAGGTCTTCTCCCTCCCGAAGAGCCACCGGGGCAGTGATCCAGGCTCTCTTTTGACGAACCAAGTGAGTGCGCTTAGTGAACAGTCTGTCTTCACCTCTCGTGCTGAAGACCTGTTAAGAGAATTACCTTTTGTTATCACACACCCCAAAGCTTTGGTGAGGCATTCTGTAACTTCCTAAACTTAAAAATAGTGCACGTGTTAAGGTATTAGTTAAAATAAACACGATTAAAAATAGCGCAAGACAACATTTCAAAACTTTAAAATATTTAAATTTTATTTTATGTGCATTACTACAGGGGTGTCAGATCTCCTGGAATGCGAATTACAAATGGTTGTGAGCTCCAGGTGGGTGCTGGGACCTGAACCTGGGTCCTCTGGAAGAGCGGCCAGTACTATTAACCACTGAGTCCGTCTCTTTGGCCTCCCAGGTTTCAAAGGTTTTTTAAGTTTTACTTTCACAAAGGAAATGTATGTGTTCTACTAAACTCCCCATGCACATGAGAAATGGCCTCCCAGCTGTTAATGTGGCAGAGTTTGCTCTCCACAGTTAGAACAGATTTCCAAAGTGAATGGTAAGGTCCCAGGGAGTGATGCTATTAGAAGGTGACCTTGTTGGAGTAGGTGTGTCACTGTGTGTGTGTGTGGCCTTTAAGACCCTCATCCTAGCCGTCTGGAAGTCAGTCGTCCACAAGCACCTTCAGAGGAAGATGTAGAACTCTCAACTCCTCCTGCACCATGCCTGTCTAGAAGCTGCTGTGCCCCCCCACCTTGATGATGATGGACTGAACCTCTGAACCTGTCAGCCAGCCCCAATTAAATGTTGCCCTTTGTAAGAGTTGTCTTGGTCATGGTGTCTGTTCACAGCAGTAAAACTCTAACTAAGACAGTGAGGCTGACAAACACCCTAATCTCTCACAGGTTAGAGACAATACCAGTCACGGACTTTCCTTTCTCACTAGCTGACAACTGAGATTCACTTTCTGTGATGACTTTTGGATTAAAAATACAGACCTGCAGGTTTTAGGACTTACTCTTTAGAAACCACTGATATAAATTAGATCCTTCCAGGCAAGATTGTACATGCTGTGATCCCAGAAATGTCTCTGTGCTGGCTGGTTCCTCTACCCTCCTACCTGTATTGTTGCACTAAGTAAGTATGTTTTATTATAAGTTATTTATGCTGTCATTCACTTTTCTCAGAATGTGACTGTAATTTAAAACATTTTTTTCAATTACAAATTTTCATCCACTATATTCTAATCATGTTTTCCCCTCCCTCCTCTCCTCCCAGATCCTCCCCGCTTCCTCCCCTCTTAACTTCATGCTTGCTCTCTGTCTCTGTCTCTTTCTTTCTCTGACTTACTCTCACAGTAAGAAACAGATGAGATCATTTAAAACTTAAGCTATAAGTCTGGAGAATGGCCCAGGGAAAACCTTCCACGATCTCCAAGATATGGATATGAGCTCACTATGCTGACCAGGCTGGCCTCCAACTGACAGAGAGACCCACCTGCCACTGCCTCCTGAGTGATAAGACCAAAGGAATGTGTGTGCCAAGCCTGGCAAGGCAGCAATTGATTGATTTATAAATAAAATATGTACTGAACATCGTTTGATGCGTGTTCCTCTGTGCTTGTTTGAATGGGAAGGTCCAGGTTTAAGGGAGTGTAGATTTCCAATCTAGTAAAACATAGCAAGTCCATCTACCACAAAACTAGAGCACTGGGTCCCCCAGATCCTCCTTAGCACCTTACCTCTAAGTGAAGTCCATCTCCAAAGTCCAAGCAGACCTATAAAATAAAATTATAGACATTAAAAATAAGAGTAACTACCATTAGGCTTTGGAGTTGTAATGCTCTCCCCTGACTTCCAAAAACCAGATTCAGAGGGCAGACTCTACCTCCTTCTTTGGTCCACAAAGTCTCCTTCAGAGAATAGTATATATTGGATGGCATATATATGCATATGAATATATATGAATTTGTATACACACACACTGATACACACACACACAAACACCGATACACAGACACACAGAAACACACAGACTCTTTCTCTCTCTCTCTCTCTCTCTCACACACACACACACACACACACACACACACACGGATATATGGGAGGGTATGCATGTGACACAGGACGCAGAGCCTGAGAGTTTTTGCACCATGTGAGAACTGGGGATTGATCTCAGGTTGTCAGACTCGGTAGCAAGTGCCTTTACCTGCTGAACCGCCTTGCTGCCCTGAGAACACCTAGTATTTTAACAAACAAAGTACGTCTGGGAATGTGGCTCAGGGGTAAAGGGATGTGCTGTGCAAACCTGACTACTTTGAAGCCGTGTGCTGTAACGCTAGCACTCCTACAGGGTCAGGGAATCGCCCAGAAGCTGGGTGCTGGCCTGTCACGGTAAGACAGTAAGAGAAACTGCCTCAACAAGTGAGGACTGACGCCCCAGATTTGTCCTGACACTCACATGCAAAGCGAATAAACAAAAATTAAAAATGAAATCGTTTGCCTCTTGACACCTTAGACCTCCTCCATTTTCTCCTCACCCTGTGGCTTTATCTCGTGCTTACAGGGACCTTTCCTCAGGGCTGTGCAAATGTGTGCTCCATTCGGACTACAAACTACGGTCACTGTAGCTGGGTCTCTCTCTCTGTGCCCCCACCATTGGCATCTCGAACTCGCAAACCCGGGAGTCATGCTGACTTCTGGACAGCATATGACACACTGGGCATGAGTCACACTGGACTGTGATGTCATGTGTTGTCTGAGACTATCTTCAGTCCTCCTTCCGCTTTTCCCAGGCAAGACGAGTCCTGAGGACTTTTTAATGTAACCACCAGTACTTTGCTTTGTTTGCCACTCTTGCTGCCTCACGCTCCTCACCTCTGAGAATCCCCGCCATTCGGCTAATCCTCCGTCATCGTTTCTAAGGCTAATACAGCACGCTCATTCTGTGTGCCCTGGATAACCACACAGACTCGCGTTGTCCTCATCCCAGAAGATGCACCTTCTCTGTGCCTGCTAACGCTGAGGCATCCCTCTACCACTAAGTGCAGACTGGAAGTGGTTTGCGTGGATGTCTCCACTTTTCCATTATGTATGAATTCACTGGAGTGAGTCCTCAGCCTGAATTTCTGCAGCCTTATATGCCATTTCCACATTAGGAAACACAGGTCCACGGAGTCCATGCGAAGTGGTAGTCAAGCTTTCCGTGAAGGTTTATGCTGACAGCCTCCATATTGCCTTGGAGGCTTCCTTGAGGATACTCTTTCTATGCACACTTAGCCCTCCCACCCACTTTTCTTCCTTCTTGCGTCATCTAAAAGACATTCAAGGTTGGTTGACATTGCAGCATCTGGGCAGATCAAAAGCGATGGTTGTTTGATGAGATGTTTGCCATGAGTCTGGCATCTGAACACTTGGTCCACAGCTCGTGGCTGTTTGGTCAGGACTAGGAGGTGTGGCCTTGGTGGCGGAAGACTGTCAGGGATGGGGAATAGGGGGTTGGGACTCGGACTTTGACATTTAGAAAGATCGATGCTGTTTTGCGATAGCTCTCTGAGCCTCCTGAGTGAGGTTCGCGATGTGAGTTGTGAATGGAGCTGTTCTAGTTGCCTGCCACCTGTAACCCGCACCCTGTCCATGGATTCCAACCTCGAGTCTCAAGTAAAGTCTCTTCTATAACTTGCCTGGGTTATGATGTCTTTGCATAGAGAAAAGTTAACTTACAGCAGCCTTAGACGGTTATCTACTGTCAATTTTGCAGCTAGATACATTATTTCTTACTTTTTAAAATATCACTTTAAGCAAGATGTGCTCCAAAATCTTATATTCTCAGTAACACGGTGGCCATGTTGAAATGTTTCGCTGTTAGGAATTTTGTATAGGAAAGACTACTGCCTGCATCCAAGATGGCTCAGAGTCACATCAGCCTGTGCAGTCTCAAATTGGTACTTCCTTTTGCCTCCTATCAATCAATCTCTCTTTGATAGTTACATGGGCAGTTTACCATTTCCATTTAAAAAATATTCATTTTTATTTGTGTGTATGTGTGTGTGTATGTGTGTGTGTGTATGTGTGTGTGGGTATGTGTGTGTATGTGTATGTGTATGTGTGTGTGTGTGGATATGTGTGTGTATGTGTGTGTGTATATGTGTGTATGTGTGTGTATGTGTATATGTGTGTGTGTATGTGTGTGTGTGTGTGTGTGTGTGTGTGCGTGCTGGAGTGCAGAGGCCTGGAGGCCAGAAGAAGGGATCAGAGTCCCTTGGAGTTGGAGTTACAGGTAGCGCTGGAAACTGAACCCAGATTCTCTGCAAAAGCAGCAAGTACTCTTCCCCTCTTGGGTCATCTCTTCAGTCTCCCATTTTTATTCGTGACTAGAATCTTACTGGCCCTAGTGAAGAGGCATAATTACATGTTACTCTCACTATATTATTCAGACCAAGTTGCATATATTTTACTTGATAAAAGGAGGTGATTTATTACCCAACTCATCTTGTGAGCATTTTTAGGGACTTACTGAAATTTATTTCCTAGATGATTGCTTAGAAAAACAGATTAGGAAAAAATGGAAGAATGGAACTCAAGTGAGCTGCAGCCAAGATGGGAGTAACCGAGACGGAGACAACTCCAAGTGTCTTTGCTGGGATAGAAACTCTGGGTTCACCTGTGAGCAGTCACGGGAGCTAAAAAGTGTACTTTGAGTCAGACTGCAACCCTAAGGAGGAGATTCTGGAGGCCTTGGCTGAAGCACTCAATCTGACAAAAGGACAGAGGATTTGGTTCTTCAATAAAAGGCAAGAGAAGAAGCTCAAGCAGTTGTCTAAGGACCACAGATGAAAGCTGAAGTCTATGTACAAGTCAAGGAACCAAGGGTTCAGGCAGAAGTTCACGTCGAGTTCTTCCAAAAGAATTAGTGTAAACGAGCTCTTGTACAAGAATTGGGAAATGTTCAGTTACCCCTCAACACCAAGAGGGACCACAGGCAGAACCCTGAGGAGAACTCCCCAAATGACCCTGGACTCCCCGAAGCTTCGGAAGCCAAAGAGAGGGCATGCTGCAGGGTTTCTGCCTCCCAGCAAAGGCTCTTTTTGTTAACGTTTTTTCAACTTCCTTCTTGAGGTAGGGGGCTGTTGGGTTTTATGTCTGTCAGTGGTACATTAATAATAAACCTAGCTATTCCCAAGGATCGGGGGAAAAATACAGATCAGATGCAAACAAGACATACCCAAGTATGGGAACAGACATCTCATGGGAGATCAGCCATGACTCACTTTTCTTAGAAGGAATTGATGACAGATAATGTCACATGTAATGCCTGGATGAAAAGTTAGCCTCTATGTATTTGGCTAAAATAAGGTTTTTAGATGAACCAGAAAAGTCTTTCAAGAGCTTCCTCACTCCAATAAGTTTAAACGTTTCTACTGTTGGATCTTGTGTGTCATGTAAAAATTGGTCTTCCTGGTAAGGAGCGAAAAACCGAAACCAATCAACCAGAACAAAAGGTGTAGCAGCAGGGAAGGGTACAGAGCACTGAAAGAATGCAAACAGTGTACTGGTTGTTCTCAGGCTCGGTAACCTTAGAACAGGTTTCCTGTTTGAGGCTAGTTTGACGAATGTCACCAGAGGACTCTGGAGGACTGGGTTTAGCTGGCTGACCGCTCCTCCTGGCTGACAGGTTCTCTGAAATCTTGCTCCACAGCAGGTGACCTTGAATTTCCTTCTGTGGGCCTACAGTTCCACGGTGAGTTGACCCACGACCTTCAACATGTCAGACTAGTATCTCTACTGAATACAGAGGGATAGGAAGGTCTCAAACGCGGTCTCATGACTGCATGACCATGTACAATACTTCCATTGTAGTAGAGGTGTCTACAGAGTGGGCGGCGGCATCTCGACGGAAGAGCTTTGGGTTCCACATAGGGCTGATCTAGTATGGCAGGTTGTTTCTTACGTTCAGATCCTCTTTGTGGTGGCTAACATTGTCAAGCTGACAGGACCTACCCCCTAGGAGACAAACCTCTGGGGATGTCTGTGCGTTTCGAGACTGGGTAACTAGGGTGGGAGAATCTACCCTCATTTGAGCGGCAGCGTTTCATTTGCTGTGGTCCCTGACTGAATAAAAGGAGAACGGACATGAGATCCATCATCACCCTCCTGCCTCCTGCCTGCAAATGCAACATCACGGCCAGCAACCTCACCCTCCCGCCACCGGAACTTCCCACTGTGGGGTTGTGACTCTCAGAGTCAACCTTCTGTTCTTCTAGGAGTGTGTGTGTGTGTGTGTGTGTGTGTGTGTGTGTGTGTACTGTTAGCAATGGGAAAAGTAATTCCTATTAACTTACGAGACCATTCTAGAACACTCTCACTCCACCTGTCTAACAATGAAAAATGCTCCAAAATCTTTTGTTTCTCCTTTGGGCTACATAGAAGGCCAGATCGGGCATCAGACTGAGGCTCCTTGGCTCTGCTCACATCCACTCATAAAATGGGTTCAACTTCGGATGACTTAACAGGTGAGTAAGATGAGGGTCACTGAGGGCACATGTCCCGATTTCCTGTCTGTGTCTACAGAGCTGGAGATCTGGCTCCTGGATCGATCTGAAGAAGATTTGGGAGGGTTTCTCTGGTCAGAGTCTTACGTGACTGGCAGAGTTGGGGACTTGGCGATGTCAAGAGCCCCATGGTTTTGAAGCATTTCTCTGATTATTCTGACATGGACCAGATTTATGCTGGAATTTAACATGCCGTACAGTCTTCTTGAGCTATTTTTTATGGAGGGAGGTTAGTCTTTGTATTTCTTACTTTATGGGTAAATGTTACAACTTAGTTAAAAAATCCCAACTTCAGACTTCAGCCAGTGAGGTGGCTCAGTGGGTAAAGGTGTTTGCTGTGCAAGCCACTCTGCTGACTTGGGTTCAATACCTGGAACCCACGTAAGAGTGGACGGAGGAAACTCCCTTCATAAAGTGGTTCACTGACTTCCACATGTGTGCCATTACATGTGCTCCCCTATACTACTACTAATTATTAATAATAATTATAACAACAATAAATAAAAATCCTGTCAGGCACGGTGGCACAGGCCTTTTATTCCATCAGCCTGGAGGTTGAGGGAGGTGGATCTCTGTGAGTCTGGGACCAGCCTGTTGTATATAGTGAGTTCCAGGACAGCCACGGTTACACAGTGAGACCCTGTACCAGTAAGAAATTAAATAAATGAACCATCCAACGTAAAACTCCAACTTGTAAATGACCCAGGTACGTACACGGCCTAAGTGAACAGCTGTAGTCTTCGGTGGCTGCTAATTTTGAAAAATCCTCCCTAGCGGAGGAAGCAGGACCCTGAACTTGGCTTTCACGTTTATGAGCTCTGTGTTTGAACCTGGTAAATACCGGACAGGTGAGTAGCAGTGTGTGATTGCCGTAATCTCCTGCCTGCTCTTCAGATAGTGGGTCAGTCTCAGTAGCAGTGTGTGATTGCCGTAATCTCCTGCCTGCTCTTCAGATAATGGGTCAGTCTCAGTAACGACAGCGACTCCTGGTGAATCACCCATGAACGTCGGCTCCAGCAGGAAGGCTTGTGCATGGTGCCCTTTTACAGACTCAGAAGTTGGAGGCATAAACTGAGCCAGGCTGGGTTACATCCATCCTGCCCCATCCTGTCCTGCAAGGAATTTTTCTTTCCTGAGAAGTTCTTGGTCATTATGCTAGTTCACAAGATTAATTTTTATTCACTGTCGATTTTATTAACATCCCTAACTCATTCTCTAAGAAGCATCTTCTTGGCTAACAGAGGCCAGCTTTCGAGTTTTTTTTTTTTTTTCTCCTCTGGGTTTTACCGTACAGAGATGTGAACGGTGCCTCTCACATGTTGCTGGTACCAGAATTAACGGTGAAAATGGTTTGATCCCACCTGATCATTTCCTGTTCAGTGAGTCTGGACTGGGGCCCAGGAACATGTATGTCTCGTCACTTTCCAGGTAATATTGAGGCTTCAAAAGGTCAGTTTCAAAAGGCACTGCCTAAAAATCACAGGGTAGCAATGGAAAGAAAGAAGATGACAGACTGAGCCCGGGCACTTCGTAAGCCCGACAATGAACCCTTTGATGCGGATTGCTGTGGGCAGACGTGACTTCCATATGGTGAAATTTAAACACCGTGAGTTATACGGGAAGGGTTTCACCTTATAAGTACCAATCACGAGGCATAGGGTTGCCTTAGAAATTGTTGTGTAGTCCCCATTAAACCTTTGATTAGTACTCCGCCTGTCTCATCACAGCCAAAGGTTAGTACTCCAGTAGTTAAGCCAGGACCAGTGTCACATTCGGCTACACAGCAGCCCGTGACTGCTGACAAGCAGCAGGGCCATGACCCTGTCTCTCCACGAAGTCTTCAGCGCTTAAGTAGCCAGAGAAGTCCATCACCTGGTCCAAATCATACTTGTAGTAGTAATGCATCAACTGCAGCTGTTGTACCACAGAACGCATCTGCTAGGCCTTCGTGTTCATTAATACCTACTCTAGCAGCACACTTCAATGATAATCTCATAAAACATGTTCAAGGGTGGCCTGCAGACCATGCAGAGAAACAGGCATCAAGATTGCGTGAAGAAGCCCATAATATGGGAAGTGTTCATATGTCAGAAATATGTACTGAGTTAAAAAATTTGAGATCATTAGTTCGAGTATGTGAAATTCAAGCAACTTTGCGAGAGCAGAGGATACTCTTTTTGAGACAACAAATTAAGGAACTCGAAAAGCTAAAAAATCAGAATTCCTTCATGGTTTGAAGATGTGAATAATTGCACATGATCTCATAGAGGAACTGTAAATCTGTTGCCCAGTCATAACATTTTGAGCTGCATTTCAGTAGACCATGGACTGTTAAGCTGGGCAAATGAAATGACAAGGGGACGGGGTCTGTGAGAGTCAATTCAGGGGAAAGATACAAGATTGATTTGTAAAACCCTTGAAATGTAGATTTCTTGTAGATGTATCTTCACGTTGTAAATATGTTTTGTAGAGTGAAGCCATGGGAAGCCATGTGTAACAGAGCTTAGACATCTGAAACTAATCAATGCTGAGGTGGCTAAATACCTAGCCTTTTACATGGAAACCTGTCTGCAAAATTAGCTTTTTTTAAAAAAAGAAAAAATTTGGGGGGTTAATTTATCATTCAGAAATCTTGCATTTTCAAAAATCCAGTGCAAGCACCAGGTGATCTGTGTGTGAGGATACGATTTTGAACCTTATGAGCAGTGTACAAATATCATGAGACAACTGATCAGCACTTGCACCTGATCAAGAGCAGTGCTGCTCCATTTGTTTTGCAAAGAAATGTTTTCATTTCCTGTATGTTCCATTCCCTCTGAAGTCCCTTGGCCTGATTTTATCCATTTTTTTAAAGGTGCCCTCTTTCCTTTCTTGGGGCACTGTTGCTGTGGCACTTTTCTATAACCTTCTCATTCCTGTGTACAGTAGCTGGAGTTGCAGTGATTGAGCATAACCCACGTTTGTATAAATTATTGAAATCCATTTTCACCCTATAAGAATGGACTTAAAGTACTGCTGGGCAAGTGTGCTGGAAGTACATTGACTGCTCAAATACAAGGAAGTGGCCCAATGAACATGGTTGTGGGAGGGGAAAGGAGAAACAAAGCTAGTCAGATGTGAATTGTATCTGTTGTAATAAACATGTTTAAACAAAAACAAAAAAAAAGAAATTGTTGTGTATGTGCATGAATGCATGTGTGCCTATGTGTGTCTGTGTGTGCACTCGTGTGCACAGAGGTCAGAAACTGAGCGTATGAAGTATGAGCTGCCCCTTGTGGGTGCTGACAACATAACCCTGGTCCTCTCCATGAGCAGTGAGCACTGTCGACGCGGAGCCCTCTCTCCAGCCCCAAGACTGCTTTCCGTACGAGGTACTTTCCTTCTGGTTTATATCTCTCCTTCAGGTTTACAGGTAACACCGATCCTGGACATTGATCATTGATTTTTTTTTTTTAACCATTTTATTGCCGCACTTCTCTGAAGGCAGCCACAAACGCGTTTGAAATTGGACAAGCCAGAAGTTAAAGTGTATATATGCTCCCTTTTATTTGACATTTAAGAATCATGGGCGGTTTCCATCTTTTTTTAAAAAAAAATTTTTAATTGCGGCGCAATTATCTCTGAAAAGTACTCCTAAAAAAATAAAATGTGAGAAACTGGATCTTCTTCCCTGAGGTTTAAGAATGCAGCCTTCTTACCCCCCACTAGATGGCACTGGTCTGCCAGGAAGACGGACTCCACGACGCACCAGAAACTGACCAACGATTGTCTCCAGAAAAGTGGCCCGGCAGTATGGAACGGTCTGTGCGAACGCGTTTGCAGGATTCTAGCCATGAAATTAGGTAAATTTCTTTTACATTTCGTTGCAGCACCGTGCACTGGCATATGTGAGCTGGCAGACACTGGGTGCTCTCTATGCAGCCCCACATACTGGCACTGAGGGATGCTATACAACCATCGAGTTCCCTTGCCCACACTACCGTTCCCCACTGTAAGCTCCACCATCATGGGAGAGTGTGAGTGCACCCAGAGACTGCTTTGCACCCACATAATTCAGGACTGTGAAGTGTACGGGAGTCAAGTACCTCATATTCAGTCTATCTGGGCACTCCGTTTAGGACCCCTGGTTAGCCTGCAAAGGAATGGGTGTCATGTGCTATTTTATAATACCTTCAGGATCACACTCTGTCCCATCTTCCTCCTGGCCCCAGCTCCTTCTTGCTTGTTCTCTCCTTCCCTCCACACATCCCAGCCCCTGCGTTTACAGCACACTTGGCCACTGCCATCTGGTTTCCCTTCCTGCTTTGTTTAGGTCTCTTCATTCCCTTTCGTAGCCCTGCTTTTTAAAAACTCTTGTGTTCCACACAGATATCATGAAAATGGAGATTCCACGTGTGATAGGAGAAGTGCGATTTCACCGGGCGTTGGTCTACACTGCTTACTATTCATAATTATCCCCAGTTTTATTCACTAACTCTCCCGTGCAAGTCAGATGGCTTTGCTGGCTTCTCAAACACAGAAAGAAATGGACTCACTTGGAAGGACCCTCTCTGTGTTTAAGGAATTTAGTGAGCTTCTAGGCATATGCAGTAGGGTCGCCGCTCTAGTGACTGTCAGAGCTTAGCTGGGAGAGAAGGAAGTTTTTATTCCTCCCAAGAGGGGCTGGTCCGGACCTCTGCATCTCTATTATTTGCATAACCACACGACAGTGTTATAGCTCATAAGTTAGGCGTAGTAAGAGATGTGCAGCAGCTGTAACAGGACCAATCACCTGGACCTTATCGTGGTTTTCCTATCATGGCTGACCATGGCTAACCAGTAGGAGAGTCTTAATCCTGGGAAAACCTTCTGCATACGGGGTTCTGGGGAGCTAGCAGAGGCCAAAGCTACTTCCTGCTGGGAGGGAGGAGGTGGCAATGGGCGTGGCTCTGGAGAAGGTGCAAAAGCTAGGAGAAAGGAGGAAAGCCACAGATCAAAAGACGCTAGCAGGCAGAACAAGCAGCTGTGTCTAGCTAGCGTCTAGGCCTTCCGTAAGATGGTGGCAAGCAGGAAAATCAGACAAAGTGGGGAGGACCGTCACTGATCACGAGGGAGCCACCCCCTTCAAATGGGGAATCTGAAGAATTTCCTGGTACTACAGAAAAAGGCAGGAGACAGTTTGAAGATTAAAGGAATAAGCCAGGAGAGATGGGACGGATAGGGGGAGGGCCATCCTTGGCAGTGCCCCTGGCATGGGGAGGTAAGTGTCTGGACGACTGAGGTTTTCAGACAGCAGCTTTGTTAAGCTAAGATGTTGGGGAACCCTTAGGGAACAACAAAGAGTGGGGGTGCCCAGGTCAGCCTGGCTACTGGGCGGCTTCCCATCCTTCTTACTCATGGTTCTGGGGTCAGTATTCTCTCAGCTGCCCCCGCCTACTCCCTTCCCAGCTTCTGGTCCCAGACGATGTCTCCCAGTGAGGTACCCACACAGTACCATCCTTTCAACCTGTTTGCTTGAAAAACTGGGGTGATGGGCAGAACCCTCTGGGGCCAAGAGCCACAATTAATCATTCTTCTGTCCGTTGCTCCTGTTGGCATGTGAACATTCCAACACTGTGAAGGTAAGCAATGTCCTCCCAAAAACTCCCACTTGGCAGGGAGCCCTTTTGGCTTCCTCTGTTAGTTTGGAGGCCAATGACTTCATCTTATCCATTCGTCTGTTGCACATCCTACGTTAAGGCAACAAGGAATCCTCTTCTAGCTTCTCTAAAGGACAGGCCTCCAGGCCTACGCACAGTACTCTCAACCTAGACCTCTTCCTCTTCCTACCATCTCATCAGTTTGTCGCTATTCTCCTGTGGTGTCTGGACACCCAAGGCTGGCACAGTTCCTCCTTTGGTACTGCGTCGATCGATCGCTACTCTTCTCTGTACCCAGTGGGAGGTCAGTCATTCTATTTTGCAAGCATCCTGTGGGCAGGATATGTCTGCCTTTGCTACAGACTTCTTACTTCCAGCACACTGCCTAGCACTATGTGGTCATACATAGCTAGTTTTTTTTTCCTATAGGCGTTTCTTATGAGAGTGTGATATATATCCTGGCACCCCACCTTCCCGCATACCAATTTTCAGACTTAACTATTAAAAAAGCTTATTGAACTTTAAAGTAAACATGTTTATTGTCATACAAGGTATACTTCTGAATGTAAGCATGAACTAAGGAAGGATAGGGGGATGTCTTTCATCACCGACAGAGCACATCGTTAAAATGGGCTTCAAAGCAGCCGAGCTTTGTGGCACCCGTTGAGAAAAAGCTGTGTTAATGGGAGGCTAAAATACATCTAAACCCACGGGATGCAAAGCCCTCTTCTGGCCTCTGCGGGTACTGCAGCGTGTGCTGCACAATACGTGCAGGCTTAACACTTGTACACAACGTAAGTAAATCTCTGGACTCCAATTTTAATAGAATTTGACTGTTTTAAAAAGTATCAATCCAGAGGCCAGAAAGACAGTTTAGAGGTGTGGGTATTTGGTGCCAAGCCCAGCGTTCCTAGTTTGACCCCTGGAACACACATTGCAGAAGGAGAAGATGCTTGAAATTGTCCTCTGACCTCCACATGCACACTGTGGTACACAGGTGTACACATACAAAAATACATATAAGTAATTAGAACTATTTTGAAGAAAAACTTAAAAGCGTCAATCCAAACATGGCTGGCTATTCTTTCTTTCTTTCTTCCTTCCTTTCTATCTATCTATCTATCTATCTATCTATCTATCTATCTATCTATCTATCTTCTATCTATTATCTATCTATCATCTATCTATCTTCCATCTATTATCTATCTATCTATCTATCTATCTATCTATCTATCTATCTATCTATCATCTATCTTCTATCCATCTATTTATCTATCTATCTATCTATCTATCTATCTATCTATCTATCTATCTATAGGTAGGGTCTAGCTATGTAGTTCCGGCTCACCTGGAATTTACAATTTAGGATTTTCTGGAATGCCAGACCCCGCGTGGTGTGAGTGTGTACATCCATGCCTAGCTCTAATGTGTCCCCCCCATGTAGACGTGGGTCTACTGTCAACTGTTTTGGAAAATGCAAACCACTAATCCTCACTCTTACACAGGGCCAACTGGACTTTCTATAGGAACATCTTTCGACCTCCACCTTGAAAACTTGAGTTTAGCTTCTGAATCCCTCACCATCTGGGAGAATTTAGATTAACAGTTTCATTTTCCAGGTGAAGTACTTTGACTTAAATTTGCGGCTAAAGAAAACTATAACAACTGGCATTTTCCCATTTATTGATTTTTAGAAACCGAAACACAGGAGATATTGGTTTCAAAATTCACAAATATCGGATTATTCTTATGAGCGCCAATGTTTACCATGCAGCTTCAGTTTGTACTTTATTTTTAAATCTGTGCAATTTAGTGGCATAATAAGCACAATTATCTAATCGCTGGTAATGTATGCAGCCCAGTTTTTACACTGTGTCCCCTACAAGGAGGTGTTGCAATGGTAATGATTTAGAAACAAGAAAACAGATCCAGGCAAACCGAGCAGAGGCTGGACCTTACTCAGTGTAACTGGTGTCTTCGAAACCCAGGACACAGACACACAGAGGGGGATGACAGCCAGAAGTGACAAAAGAGAAGCTGTCACGTGAAGATGGGGGGCTAGAGTGACACACACATGCACAGGGTGCCAGGGACAGCCTGCCAGCTGTCAGATGCTGGAGAGAGGCATCTTGCTGACCTGCTAAATCAGCTCTGGAACCGGGAGATGGTAAACATCTGTTGTTGTAGTTGTGGTAAACATCTGTTTTAGCACTTCCTTTGAGGTCTGGCAAATGAACATCTATTAACTACATCAGCTCAGGACTATAGGCTAAATCCATAACATAACAATCCATAACATGAAGTTTGAGTCTTATTTAAGGCAAATTTGAGGCCTGATCAGAAAATCTCTCTACCTCTTACCTCCCAAGGCAGCCTGTCCTTAGAATGGTTTAAAAAGATATACAGTACACTGCATTATAAGCCCACGTATGTTAAAGTTATTTTAGAATTTATGGGTTAAAAACGTTACACTAACTTCACATAGTTTGCTATCGAAACACTTAAGAGTCCACTAAAGTCTATTAGTGATACTTAAAATAAATGGTATTTTGAAATACCAAATATATTAAAATGTTGAATCATACTGTGAAAATACATGTTCTGCTAACATAGACACATCACCATAACTTAAAGAAATGGGAAATCTCAGCTAGAGAATTGTGGGAATACTCATGTGCTTAGGTCCCCTCATTTAGGAACACATGTGGGCATAGGTCCCCTCATTTGGGAATACACATGTGCATAAGTCCCCGCATTTCTAGACCCTACTGGAACTCTGTCTGTGGCTTCATGGCAGAGGAATCCTAGATGAAGAACTCTCAGGTTTTATTCAGAAAACCTCCTGTCATTTTGACAGCGCTGGCCTAAACATAAGGGACATTAAACAGTTACTTCCTGGTGTGCTATGGAGGGGACCAAATGGAGCCAAAGACCATTAATAGCTCTTCTGAAGGCCCAGTGCTCAACTCGTGGGCTCAGCCACTATCAGCTGAGCACCTTTAACGGAAAGGTTTGGGACATAGATCTCAGTGGTTTCACAAAACCAACATATGCACGGACTTTACTGACAGAGCATCTCCAGTGCAAAACTCCAGCCTGAAATCCTGACTCCGTGGGCTCCACCAGGCTCAAGAAGCTTAGAGTCTGAGAGCACCACAGTCAGTCTTATTCAGCCTCTGGTGTTTACTCTTGTAGACCTGTGGGCGGCCAGGGGTGAGGTGCAGACATGTGTCTTCCTTTGCATTCCAGTCACTGCGCTCTCTAGACTGTGGAAGGGACACAGTGACTCCTGTCCTGTGAGCGCAGGTAAGGCTCCCTCAGCGGCTGGGACTGTGACTTTGAAATCCCAACAGTTCAGATTGGTGTAGGTTTCCCCAACCCCTTTACTCCATGTACAGTCAAGCTATAATGTTCTGAAGTAAATCCCACTTAATGTGTGTTCCTGCACGTATGCACGCACGTGCATGTGTGTTAGCGACCTGTATACTTGTGCAGGTATGGAGGCAAGAAGTTAAACTCATGGACTGCCTGCTCCATGGACTGCAACATGCACTCGGCCTTTGGAGACGGGGTCCTAAGCCTGGAGCTTGCAAGCAGACTAGGCCAGCCAGCCATGAAGCCCCAGGGAGTCTGCCTGTCTGCCTGTCTGCCTGTCTGCCTGCTCGCACTGGGATTAGAAGGTGCACCTGTACATGAGCAGCTTTAGGTGGGTTGTGGGACTCGATCTCAGGTCCTCCTGCCTGCGGGGCAAACATTTCAGCAGCTGAGCTCTCTAGTCCTGGATCTTTTTAACCCCTTCTGGAACAGGCTGGAGTAAATGCTGTGATTTGGGACTGGACCGACCAAACTGGCTACAATTTACATTCCTTCCGGTGAAGGTCCCACCGTTTCCCATCCTTTATACAAACGCCGCAGTGAACCTCGCACAAACTGGGAACAGAACGCTGAAAAGCCTACTCTTCTCAATGGGTCGCCACACCCTTTCAGATTGTGTCAGGAAGAGCACTACACAGGTACACAGAGAGTCGCCTGAGATCCTGCGCCTTTTCAGAGTAGCCCATACCGTCTAATTAAGTAAACGCAGACGTAAAATGCTAAAACGGAAAGCCTAAACTCCCGTTCCTAGCCTGAATTCGCTCTGTTTGCTATACATGTGGAAATTAAAGGGAGTTTCTTTTTTTACAAGGAAAGAATTCATACTGAGCCTTCTAGGTGAGCGCAAAGGCTATTATACTGAGCCTTCTAGGTGAGCCCAAAGGCTATTGGCTTTAGGTGGGAAGCAGCAAGAGGAGGGGATGAAGTTAATCCTCAGGTCGAAAACAAAGCCCAAGATTAGGTCATAGAAATATCTCATGAAAAATGACCTCAGCAACATTGGCGGAGCAAAACCAAACAGCATGAAACAGGCTGCACCAGCGGCCTGTAGTTCCTTGTTACCAAGCTGACTGTGGAAAGGGAGTTCAGGGAAATCTTTTGTTGAATTTACTCATTTTCCTTCTGTGTTTCCTTAAAACAACAAGGGCAACAACAAACCTATTGTTTTTCTCCACCGGTACCACACCACTCAGGATCTCAGTCCCCATTCCTCTCTCTCCTACTGTAACTCCTCTCTGTCTGTCTGTCTTTCTCTCCTCTCCCACAGCCACAGCTCTAAATGTTTAGAGGAAGAACTTCCAGTAGAGTGAATACAATTACTTCTTAAATTTCAATCATGATGTAAGAAAATAGGGTATCATTTTGTGTCTAATATCTCTGAACCTATTGGTGAAGTCTCTGAGATATGATCCCACAATTTACCAAAACCTAGTTGGCAAATCTCGGTAAGTCACAGGCATTCATTCCTAAATTATATGCAATTTCGTTAGCAAGCAAGCAAGCAAACAAACAAACAAACACGGCCACTTAAAATCCAAGTAAAGCATAGAAACCAAACGTACGAAAGAAATCTAGACCTTGGGTCTGAACCTCTCGTGTGGAAAACCCTTTCTTTCAAATAGGCCATTCCTTTGATGAGAGTGACTTCGCTTTCCTTCTAAATTATAAAACCTATTACATACATTCATTTAAATACCGGGAAAGTACTATCAGCTCAGGAGGGTAACCAAGGTACTTTTAAGAGTAGAACTTTAAACTCTGTAAACAATACTTTTAGAGTAGGCATTTTTAGTTGTCATTATTCACTCTAGGAACTCGGGTGCTTCCTGGTTTCCCGGTTCACTGACTATCGGTAGCTGGAGGAGCTGGAGGCTGCGGGAACTTTAGCGAACTTGCAAGAGGGTGCGCGTGGGGCTTCCCACTGCCTCCATGTTTCTCAGAAGGCTCCAAACAAAGCCTTGGGCCCCTAGGAAGAGGGTTCCTTGCAAGGGGCTCACCGCACTCACAGATCCCAGTTAGGAAAGGTCACTGGGACCTGAGTGTGACGGTCACAGGGAGAGAGTGATTGAGCGCGCGCCCACCCTGCTCGCCCGCCCTATGTTGGGCCCTGCGCTGTCCCACTGCGGGGACAGCGGTGCCTTCTTGGCTAGGGCGCGGGGGTCACTGCACTTACCACCGCCAGCAGCTGCAACAGCAGCAGTAGGGTGCACCGGCCGCTCGGGCTCCGCGCCATCGCCTCGCTTCGCCGCGCCCTTGCCGCCGGGCCTTGCCAGAGTCCCGCCGATCCTCCGGGCCAGGTCTCTCCCAGGGCCGCCCTTCTCCGCCTCCGCCCGGCCCGGGGTGCGGTTCCAGGTGTGGCCGGGTCAGAAAGGGTAGCCGGGAGCCGGGCCGCAGTCTGGATGGAGGAGGGGAAAGCGCTCGCTCTGCCAGGAGGTGCGAGGCAGTTCCCGCCCTCCGCACCTGGGGCCGGTGACGTCCCCCGCAGGGGACCTTGGGTGGCTGGCCCCGCCCCGACGTGTCCCCTCCTCCTCCGGGATCACCTCCCTTGCAGAGCTTTCTAGACACTGTCCAGACCCCAAGACAGAGGATCTAAGGAGCAGGACTCGACCCACGATCACAAGGCTGCGGTGATAAAGGGCTGGGGGTTATGGGAATAAGCGCAGGTGGACGACGTGGAGACACGCGGGCCACGTGGCGTGGGGCCTGCTGTTGTGAGCGTGGCTTCAGTAGTGTCTCTTTTAAAGGCCTCTCACCTGGTCTCTGTGGCCCTATTCGGCAGGTTTGCAACTTTTCTGGCTCAGTGAGGAGAGAGTAGAAGACTCACAGCAGGGCAAAAGAGACAGGTCTTTGATCTGTTGAACGGGATTAGTGACTACCCAGCATTGGATTACTGTACGAATAAAATTAGAAAATTCATATGCAGTGGCCAGCTCTTAAGGACTCAGTGATAGTTGTTGAAATTAAAACAACATTTTTGCAAGAGTGAGTAAGCGTTAAATTGAGCTCTGTTGTTGTTCTTATTTAGACATAATCTTGCTTGTGAACCCAGGCTGTCCTCACACTTGAGATCCTCCTGCCTCATCCTCCTTGCCTAGTTCTGTGATCACAGGTGTGTTACCAGGCCTGGTTAAACGAAGTCTTGGAGAGCAGAAACTGAGGGTGGGTGTCCGCACAGATTGGAAAAGTCCCTGTTGCATGTAAAAAGCAAAGTATTATGGAAAACACTCAGGCAAATGTTCAACATATGTGAATATTCATGTTAGTTATCTGCACACATACATTTGGAATGAACACAGCAAATAACGGTGTTTGCCGTAATCTTTAGCTAGTGGGAGGGTGGTCTTTGTAAGTTTTAATTCTCATATCCTATTAACATTTCTGCTTATTTCTGGCTGCTGTTGTGGTAGTGGAAGCCTCTATGCATAGAGGGCTTACAGGAAACAGACCAATTTGTCACGAAATTTATCTCAGCTGAGTCATGTCTCAGTTTCAAGCTGACATATTTTTACAGTTCAGCACCATCATCTCTAAGCCCCTTTCTCCCCGAGTCTGCAATAGCATATCCTCTCATTTACAGTTTAGTTGCTGGCCATCTTTCTCTGTTCCTTATATGGTGGCTGGTTGGTATAGGAGTTGGGGACTAGGCTGAGCGACTCAAGATGCTGCTTGTGCCGTGGATGGGCCCACTCTGCTCAGTCCCACAGCTATTGCAGAGGGAAGATTGTTCTTCGCTTTTACCCCTTCCCCTTGGACTAGACCTGTGTGCTAGCATAGCCCAATTGGCAATTCTCACTCCTCACAACGCTGGAAGAACTCCTAATTCAGGACAGCAGGATTTACCAAGATGTGTTTGCAAACCTTCCCAGGAAGCTTTTTCTACACCCCGCCTAAGAGTGCTCTCGCCTTTGAGCCCTGAAGACACCCATTTTACGCTTCATCATCGAGACTGCAGGAGCGGTTTCGTAATGAAGATAATTGTAGCTTCCAGCATAAGAAATAGCTAATAAGATTTTATTTCTGTTGAATTATTGAGCAGCCTCTGGGGACTGTCAGCTTCAGGCAGTATTCCTTCTAGAAGGCGTCTGTCCCAGGATTTGAGCAAAGGTGTCAGTCAGTGCCTGCACCACATGACGTCATCAGATTTCATCCTTGTATAATTAATTTTCACTTTGCCAACTTTGAGCATAGGGCAGGTGAAGGGACTTTCTGAGGATCAGATAATTCCTATCTGCCTCCTTTGCCCCGGATTTTTTCATGCTGGGATGAGGTTAAACTTATTTAATAAATCTGCATATAAAACCAAATGTGGTCCTTTCCAGTGAAGCAGTAAAGGTAGTTTTGCTGTAAGTGGAAACATTGGTAAGAGGTGACCATTTTAAGGTCCAGGCTCCCCACCTAAAGCAGCTTAAGACTAGGATACGCACATTGTTTTTCTTTAGATGCCTACAACAATGTTAGTTCAAGACATTATGTTCAAATAACTGTATTCAAAGATATTAGAGTTGGGATGGAGAAGCATCTCGGTGATAAGATTGCTTGTGGTTCCTGAAGAGGACCTGAGTCTGTTTCACCACCATTTTTAACTCCAACTCCCAAGGTCCATCTCACTCTACTGAACCCTGCCCCCTGTTCACCGACAGACAAAGATGTGTCTCCGACTTGTTTCCACCCCTCTAGAGTAAGTGTGCTCATTCCTCACATGTGTGTCGTAGTGAATGGTGGCCTTGTCACTTGGCCACCCAAGCCAGATCTGAGGTATTATCCTTAAGCTCCCATTTTCAGGTCTTTCCATGTTCTCTGTGGTTGTGCTCACGAGGACTCGCATGCGTGGTCTGTAGTAGCAAGCGCTGTGATTTGTAGGTATTTCATCCCGGTCAACTGCTGTACCCATTGCTCTGTCTCAAGACTGTAAGTTCCATACACGTGAGGACCATTTGATATTCATGGTGGGCTCAGCCCTAGTCTCAGGTTCATACTGGATGATCAATAAACACTTGTTGTACCAAACCTACATACCAGAAGGAATTAATTATAAGTGAAAAGTGAGTATTATGGAGGAAAATGTTTTGAATATTCACTGTGAATGATTTGATAGATCTAGTGGGAAAATGCTGGGCTGCGATGTGTGTTTCTTGTGTGTGTGTGTGTGTGTGTGTGTGTGTGTGAGAGAGAGAGAGACAGAGAGAGAGAGAGAGAGAGAGAGAGAGAGAGAGAGAGTATTCACACGCAAATGCATGTGATTTGTGTATGTGCGTTCCCTTAGTAACCCTGCAGCCAAACACAGATAGCAGGTGTGAGTCAGGCTGTGGAGCATCCCGGCCGATGGTTAAGAGATTTAAGTATCTAGTGGGTATGTGGAACTGAGTGTGGCTGGGAGGGAAGAGGTAGGGTGAAGCTGGAAGAGTCCAGGAGCCAACTGAGGACAGAGTTCAACACCCTGAAGGTAGAGAAATTAAACAGAATTACCCTTCCCCTCAGTTCTAGAGAAGGAGCCATGCCCTGTTCACTGAAGGCCAAGGTATGAGCGTCAGGCATTGACAGCTGGATCGTGAAGTGTCTGAATTCTCTAGTTTGTTGGACAACAGCCAAATGCTGGTTAGGGAGAGAGAAGAAAACACTGATAGGCTAAGGAATGGCTCGCAATGGCTAGCTGGGCAAGTACCAGCCTTTCTGAGGTACAGTCACAGAGTGGTGAAGCCAGCAGGGTGCGTGCATTGAGACAGCACTCAGAGGAACCAGCACACTAGTGGTAAACAGTCCCTGCACCCTGGAGGAGGGCACGGTCCTAAGCGCCATTGAAGACACCAATATTTGAGAAGAACGATACGGCCTACCACAATGAGTCAGTGTCTCACTGGACAATTACCCACACCTTCTTCTGTGTGAGTCACTGCACTGCCTAGGACCCATGACTGTGGGTACAGAGTCCCTGAGCCTAGATGGTTTAAGGAAATTGTCAACGTTGGTCATGAAGTAGAGGAGAAATAGAAAAGGAGGAAAAAAAGAGAAAAAGGGATTTGTGGGGCACGCGTGTGTGTGGGTGGTGCAGAGTCTACTCTTGGGTCAGAGTAGTTTCCATGATCCAAATGCGACCATGTTGTTTTGAGGTGGATAGAGAAAGGGCCTGGGAAAGCCCAGCAAGGTGTTGGTGGCCTCCTCGTCTGGCACTCCCTCCCACTGAATCATACCGGAAAGCATCTGGCTGAAGGCTTCCCTTCACATCCAGTGAGTGTTATGGGAGCGTTAAATCATGTTGATCCATTCTCTATGATGTGCATGTGGCTCTGCCCCTCCCCTAAATATGAAAGCCACAGAATGAAAAATAACCAACTTAATAAAAAATTAAATAGGCCAACTCAGTAAATATTAGTTAAATGTGCGGAAGGGGTCTGTGTGTGTGTGTGTGTGTGTGTGTGTGTGTGTGTGTGTGTGTGAGTAGTAGTAGTAGTAGTAGTAGTAGTAGTAGTAGTAAGGACAAAGTGGGAAAGAATAGGAGGATATCGGCTTCCTGGAGCTTATGGGTAAGCTCTCCAAATTGGGGTTGGGGGGCTGTGGTTGAGCCTAGTTCACTTTGGACAAAAATTCTCTGACATCCTCATGTTTTCAAAGATGGCTATGACACTGTAAAGCTTAGAGGCCACCAGAGAGCATCTCTGTGTCCGACTGAGTGTGACAGTTAATCTGCTAAGTCCACTTAGCAGGACTTGGTATCACCATGGAAACACACCTCTGTGTGTGCATAGGAGTGTTTCCAGAAGTATTGAGGAAGAAAGGCTCACCCTGCCTGTGGGCAGCATGGGTCCACAGACTGGGGTCCTGGACTGAACGATAAAGAGAAAGAGAGTGACACCAACCTTCACCTCTTTGCTTCCCACCTGGGGATGCAGTCTGGTCAGCTGCCTCACTTCCATACCTGCTGCAAGGCCTTCCCCACCGTGATAGACCATGCTCTTATGCTGTGACCAAAACAAACCGTTCCCTAAGTTGCTTCTGTCATCTATTTTTCATAGCAAAGAGAATGGTAACTAATACTCAGGAGGACAGGAAAAAACAAGAACAATCTGGAAAAGCCCCCTTCCCTCTGGGGCCAAGCAGAACATTCATTATAGGAATTCAGTACTAGGAAGGTTGATTTGATCCACTCTTGGGGAATCTAGGCTTTCATTTTGCCCTGGGACTGTTTATGGGAATTCTTAGAAAGATAAAGGCACCAGCCGTGGTCAGGAATGTGATGAGAGGAGGCTGACCTTGGCTGCCGACAGGAGCCTGGAATCCATCTGGGAAGTGACAGGGTGTGCAGGGTTTCATGGGAAGCCAACTGCAGTGTTTACAGAAAGCACCAAACAGAAACCACTACTGACCAAAGGTGACTAATGGGCTGGTAAAAACCCTGAAAGAAACCCCCCAGAGGACAGAAAAGACATTTCTTGGCTATTTCATTTACTTGCACACAGACAAGTATAACAAAACTCAAAGCTACCAATCAGCCACCAAGCACAAAAAAACAAAGAACAAAAACAAGAAGCCAAAACAAAACAGGAGACATTCAGAATCTCAAAAGTAATCTACCCAAGGACTTAAAGAAAGTGCTTATTTTAATCCACTCTAAAGACAGTTTAAAAGTATATAAATATGAATATGATTGTTTAATAGTTCCAACGCCATCTGAGTTGATATACTGATTCATTGACGGTCAAGTTCAGAAGTTGATGCGTGGCTGACTTTGTTAAGATGTCTGGAGTGCAGCTAAGATCACGCAGTACTGATGCTTCTGGGAGCCTAACAATACTAGGGTGTGGGTGTGCCTTGTATGTCCCAGGCTTGAGTCTAGGCGCTGAAAACAAAAATGTCACTGGCTTGCATTCTTGGGTGGAGGCGAGAGGAGCCTCTGTTGCGAGCTTGGAGGGCAAGAGCTTGTGTTTCTACACAGAAGGCATGAGCCGTTCTTACAGAAACAATATTCTTGATTCCGGTTAGATATTGTGCATGGCAAATTATCCTGACTCAGAAAGTCTACTTTTGCAGCAAAAGTATTCGAAAAGCTCAGAGCTGGGAAATAGTCATGTACCATTAAGGAGGACATCAGACCGCTTTAGCATTTCAAGAGAGTGTTTATATAAACATGTTTTGTTTGCACTGTTATGTCTTTATTTTTTCGAGCAAGTTTGGCTTTCATCACTTCTACTTCTTTCTCAAGGTAGAGTTTTTATTAAAAGAAAATATATTCAAATGTAAAGCAACTAATGAAAGAAAAATTTGATTCCGGGCCAGGGGATGTAGCTCTGTTGGAGACTGTTTGCCTGACATGAACAGAGCCCAACAGAGTTTGATCTCCAGAGCTCCACAAACCCCTTGTCTTGGCACGCAGCTCAGTCAGTGATAGCATCAGGAGGACCAGAAGTTGAAGGTCATTCTTGGCTACCCAGTGAGTCCTAAGCTAGCCTGGGATACACGAAACCTTTCTCAAAAATTCTGGTGCAAAAGAGATAAACAGGAGAGCTTGCTTTCCGTGATGTACACTTAACAGTCACAGTGACGCTTACTAGCTTGTGTGAGGAAATTGTGGTGATTTTTCAATACAAATCATAACGTTTACTCCAAACATGACTGTATATCTTGAAATGGGCCCAGTCATTTAGCTGGGTAATTGTTAGTTAATTTTTGGCATAATTTTCAACTCTCCCCTCCGCCTCTCGGAGCTTCTGCTGAAGAGTTATCTAAGTGATAGAAGGCGTTTGGTGTGAATCACAGCGCAGTGCATGCAAATTCAGCCACCATGCAGCTAAGCCCATCAGCAAAACCCTCTTTCGATGAATTTTCCAGTGGTTATGTAGGAGGAAGAAAGTCCACCATTGTTTTTTAGTTCTTAACATTGGGGTTAGAACTGTCATGTAAATTAATGGATGTCGAGTGAACAGGTTAGGCAGAGCAAGCCTTAGCAGTGAATGGGCTGAAATCCACTTGAGGCTGTTTCTGAAGGACTTCTCTGAGGTTTCTAAGAGCAACAAGGTGCGTTTCCGTTGGTTAGCACGGTGAGACAATCAGCCGGTCTCAGATTTTTCCATAGATGCCGTCTTGAGAGCAAGGTAAGGGTGTGCACCAGAGGACGATAGTTGTTCTAGGACACACACTCTGGGATTTCACTTTAGAATTTCCGTGAGACATCAAAAACGACCCACTTCTCCCAACAGAAGATGGTGAAGTCTGCTGCCTTTATCTCCCGGGCCCTGGCAGCCTTCGGCCGACTGGTTAGAATACCACGTTCCAAGTATTTATTTACATAGAGGTGATCCTACGCGAACAGATGTCAAATATGGGATTTACTTGTTTTTTTTGATTTTTGAAATACTCTCTATTGTATTAAATCTCTCAGCTCTGGCTGTCCCGAAACTCACTATGTAGACTACATAGACCAGCTTTGTCTCCAACTCGTAGAGATCACCTGTCTCTTGCCTCCGGAGCGCTGGGATCAAAGATGTGTGCCATCTCTCCCAGCGTAGGATTTTATATTGAAGCAGTGTCTTTTGTAGCTCAGATTGGCCTCAAAGTCGATATGTATCTGAGAATGACCAGTTCTTATATTTTTGGTTGTGAGCCTAGCCTTTAAAGGCTAAGACATCTCTCCAGCCCTGGATGATAACTAGTTCTTAAATCAGGCATTGACCAACGAGTTCTCCAGATTAACTCTGAACACACACACACACACACACACACACACACACACACACACACACACACACACACGTATATATAATCTATAGGTGTGTGGTGATGGTGGCACTTGGCTTTAATCCTAGAACTTAGGCAGCAGAGGCTGGTAGATCTCCATGACGTTGAGGCCAGCCTGGTCTACAGAAAGAGTTACAGGACAGCCAGGGCTACACAGAGAAGCCCTGTCTTGAAAAACAAAAAACCAATCAAAGCGAAGGCTGTGGATCAATGGTTCGAGATCTGTAGGGTAGGCAGTCTACATGCCTAACTAGGAGTTCATTTAAAAGATTTAATATACAGATATAACATTTTCTAAATACTCACTGTGCCCCAAGTCTGTTTTACAACTACAAAGCCCTGCTGAGGTAGAGATGGATATTATCACCATGGTGGTTATTCTATCCACAAAGGCTAACCAACTTGCTGTGATTTTGAGCGCTAGTAGTTTGTTTCCTGAGTCTAAACTGTTGTTAATGAGAAACTCAGAACACACATGGACAGAAACAGAATGAAACTTTTTTTAAGTTTAACTTTTGTTAATCATTAAAACGTAGTTATTTCTGATTGATTAGTAGATGAAATAAGATTTCAGACTTTTCTTTTAATTCTTCCCATAGCAATTTGACTTTCTGAAAAAATTCAGTGTGTTTTCTTTGCTTGGCAACTCACTGTCTCTCCTTATGTCTCCGGGCTTGCTTTTACAGTGGAGAGATCTTTGGCTATTGGCAAGGATGGTCATTGCAGGCTTTGGCATGTTGGAGAAGCCCTGGGAAAGCTTTGGCTTACAAGGTCTGAGGTTACCTTGGCAACATAATCATTGTTTGCTTCATGGAGAGACTACTCAAAGGCCAGCATAAAGGATCTAAGATTGTCTATCTACTAAGAACTGCAAGGACTTGTTTGCTTGTTTTGTTTTTAAAGTCAACTTAGGGGCTGTAAAAATCGCTCTGTGTTTAAAAGCACTTGCTGCTCTTGCAGAGGACCCCTGTTTAGTTCCCAGTACTACGCGATGGGGAGTTCATGACGACCTGTGACCCTAGCTCCAGGGAACTGGCCACCCTCTTCTGTTCTCTGGTGGTACAGCACTCATGTGCACGCGCACATGGATACATAATTAGAATGAAAATAAAATCTCAAAAATAACTTAGATATTACCTTATAGCCATGAATAGCTTCTGAGGAAAAATCTGGAAGAGTTTATAGAAGTTGTTTATAGGAAGGAAGCTGCGAAGAAGAATACATTTTAGAACCTAATAGATTAAAATTGATAATTTTTGAAGGGACTGGGGAATATCTTCTTTGCTAAGCATGAAGTCTGGCCAAACACAAACTAAATGGAGTTATGTGGAAAAATCTAGATCATTCTTATTTTTCATTATCAAAACTAGAAAGCAAACTCCTTGAATTTGGAAACAGTAGGTACATGCTGAGCATTGCTGTCCGACCCACAGACTTGACAGTGAAAAGACTCATTTCAGCTACTTCGAGATATGAGATTACTTGAGGCTGTGGTGCGCGCGCGTGCGCGTGTGTGTGTGTGAGCGCGCATGTACATGTATGTGTTGGTGAGTGCACAAGCCTGTGTTTTGCCGTGGAAGTTGGATCACATGAATCATACTTCAATACAAATCAGTTAACATGAGATGATATTACGAAGTCAATCTTATGCTTCGTTTTTATTTTATTTTATTTTATTTTTTTACTTCTCTCTTGTATCTTGTGTGTAATCAGTTTTAGCTTAGAAACAGGAGTGGGAACCATGCCATTGTGCCATTTAAGTAAATATAAAATTGTTTGGTTCTTTAGGACTTTATAATTAAGGAAGGTTGGAAGTCCGCTCTGATGAGTCTTCAGGCTTCTGTGGAGTCATTCAGTGTCAGCGTGTTGTTTGTTATTATTTGACATTCTGCTTCCATCAGTTCCTTTCTCACTGCTGTGACAAAGTTCTTGACAACAGCAACTTAAGGAAGGAAGGAAGGGTATATTTCCCCCCACCGTTCGAAAGTCCAGCTATCCCCATGGCAAATCACAGCAGCGGGATCGTGAGGTGGCTGTGCGCATCTCATATTTAGTCAGGAGTCCCATAGAGGTGAGGGCTGTTTTCAGCTCACTCTCTTCATGGCTCAGTCTGGAGCCCCAGCCCATGAGATGACGACACCCATTTGCGGTGTGTTTTCCTTCCTTAGTTGAAACTTTCTGGAAATACCCTCAGATAGGTTTCCTTAGTGATTCTAAACCCAATCGGGTTGGCAAGGAGACCGAACCTTGCATTCACATTGTATCCATACACTGTGTGTGGAAACATACGATTCATATTTACAGAGTTAATGATGGATTCAGTGCACTGTAAGGTCATAGCTTTGTGAGGAGAAAGGCTGAGAATATTTGGCTGGAATAAAAGTAAGTGGCTTCAAGGAGTAAGCAGGCATAGCTGTTGTACGCCCCATTTCTCATGGGCCGTGGATAGTTTCATACAACGGACTTAGAATGAGAGGACTCTTTTGAGGATACCGTATTTATGCAGAGCAGATTACCCCAAGCTCCTCCATGTGGTTTGCCACTAGTTATCTGGATGATTCTTAAAGGTTTACTGGAGCAGAGTCTGTCACTTCCAAGTAGCTCATTTTGGTGCTTATGCCATCTATCAACAGGGACTGTGATTAGGTTTAGCTTAAAGACTTGGTTCTGCAATTTAAAAGCCTCTATTTACCCCATCTGCCTGCCTATCTACTTTCTATTAATTTATCCGTCCATCTGTCCTTACATCCATCCATCATTTATCTATCAATGATAGATATCTACCTCCTATCATTTTTGTATCATCTGTCTGTCTGTCTCTGTGTGTGTGTCTGCCTGCCTGCCTATCATCTATGTCATCTATCATCTATCGAACTATCAATGTAGTTAGCTTTATATCTGTATATCTGTGATTATGTTATATTATGCATGTTTATGTTATATAGCCCAAACTGGCCTCAAAAATCATGCCAATTTTCTGGCCTCAGTCTTCTGAGTGCTAGGATTATGGTGTGAGACATTATGGCCCACACTTTCAAACATTTGTTTTGTTTTATTTTTTAGTAATTACAATGGGCCCTAGGACCTTTCCCAGGTGAAGCCGCTACTCTATCACCGAGATACAGCCTCAGAGAGTTTTAGTACTTGCTTTGAGACAGGCTCTCACTAAGTTGTTCAGGCTGGTTTTGAACTTGCAGTCATCTTGGCTTAACCTCTGGAGTAGCTGTGATCGCGGAACTGTGTCAGCAGAGCCAGATATGTTAATCTCTAGGCTCTATGTGTATATTTCTAATCCTTCTTACTCTGCTCACTATTTCTACACTTTCTCTAATTTTTCAGGTGTTGCTCAAGTCTTAGAGTGGACAGTGAAGAGAATATTCTGAGTAGCTACTGGGGAAGGCTATTTATCGATATGCTTTTATGTCTGTTCTACTTCGATGGGTGATCTGGGAGAGTCTGCTTTTCCAAGTCTCTTTACCTGTGAGTACAGTCCAAGCTTCACTCTAAGAGGTTAATTAGAATGTGAGGCTCCCACAGTCACAGGTAACTCTCAGCAGTATCATCAGATCCTCTTCTGGTGACTGTAACATTGTACATTTCCCCCAGTGCTGTTGTCTTGATTCTAATTCATATCACCACTTTATCTATATTTCTTTGTTTTATATTTGTAGCACAAAGTTTCAAGAGAAAGGAAGATACAAACCTGGGCATGGCTAACACATTGGCTGTGGACAGATCTCACTCGTGAACCTGGCAAAGCAGCAGGGGCCTTGGATTTGTGGAGGGAGCTCTGTGGATTCTGGCACCTGGAATTTAAATGACTGTTAGTTTTCTTTACTTATCTGTTGTCCCTCTTCCATAAAAGCATCCTAGACTGGGTTAATGAGTGAATGTTAAGCCATGTAATTTCTGATTTGGAATTCCTTTTTTGTAGACCAGGCAGAAGATGTGAAACAAAACAAAACAAAACAACAAAATAAAACAAAACCAACTCAGACTGACCAGAAATAAGGAGCCTCATTGTCTTTGTCTCTTAACTGTTGATGTCCATGAAGCTAGACAGTTGCACACGTGCCCAACACACTCTGACTTTGCCTTTGAGGTCTCAAAATTAAAACATACCAATTTTGCCTTGGTTTGCTTTGGAGTGCATCTGTCTGTTTGTCTGTCCGTCTGCCTGTCTTCCTGCCCTTCCCCGCTCTCTCTGTCTCTTGTGTGTGTGTTTTGTGTGTGTGTGTGTGTGTGTGTGTGTGTGTGTTTGCGCGTGCGCATGTGTGCAGGGATGTGTGCATGTGTGTGGACACTGCAAGTCAAATGCAGATGTAGCTTCTCAGGTGCATCCACACTGTGTGGCACAGATCTGTGCGTTTGCCTGGAGCTCACTGCTAAGGGTAAGCTGGCTGGAGAACCTGGGGACCTGCCTTGACCAGTCTCCTGGCTCTGGTTATTATGATTTGGAGATGCAATGTTTGGGGGAGAAAGTATAACAGAAGCTTTATCAACTGGCCCATCTCCCCACCTCCAATTTTGTCACTTTTATATCTTGACCTTTCTATGACTAGAATCTAGAGATGGTTGTGTAATTTTCCTAGGTGGCTTTCACTCTTCTGCATTGATTCTGAATGTTCAGGGAGTCGCCCATCATTCTTCAAGTGTTCATCTCACACTCATCTTTATTGTGGGTTTTTTTTTTGTTTCCTCCCCATTATCTTCATTTAACCCCCACTGTCCAGAGTTATAAAGGAGAAAGGCAAGGTCCATGCAGTGTCTTGGCACCTCTTAGAAGAAGACGTAACAGCACGGCATTTATTTAGTGACAAAGCCACCAAGAAGATGGACCCTCCCAGCTATGTCACAGCTACAGACTTCTGTCACAGCACATGAATGTTGTCACGTCTTTACTCCAGCTTCTCTTTCTATGTCATAGAAGAAGGTTGGACTTTTGCCTGTGAGGTTACTCTGGCCATCCAAACACACTGTGGGTGACTAAAAACATCCAGTTTCTAACATCTTTCTTCTTTGAATTCATTGGGTATCACATCCACCCAATGCAATGCTGAACACCTACATGCTCCCTCATTGCTTGGGAGAATGAAGAAGTACTATCTAGAAATGAAAAGTGACACACTGTTAAAAGATTCACGTGCACTTCCACAACACATTTCTTAATAACCGTTAGGGAGACTTTCACTTTTCACAGAGTGACTAATGTATATTGACAGTTTTATTGTAACAATTGTTAACACTATTTGCTTGCTCTATCTATCTATCTATCTATCTATCTATTATTATTATTATTATTATTATTATTATTATCTATCTACCTACCTATCTATTATCTATCTATCTATCTATCTATCTATCTATCTATCTACTATCTATCTATCATCTATCTATCTATCTATCTATCTATCTATCTATCTATCATCTATCTATTATCTATCTATTGTGAGGGGCACACATGTGCCATAGTGTCATGTAGAGATCAGAGGAAAGCTTTTGGGAGCTGGTTCTCTCATTCCTCCATTCCCGTAGGTCAAGCTTAGGTTGTCAAGAGTGGCTGCAAGCACTTTACCTACTCAGCCCTGACTCAGCTCTGCCATGTGTTTTAATATGTACTGTTTAAAATATGAAGCCAAAGGACATTTACATTTTCTGCTTAAGGAAATTTTTATTTTTAATAAAAAATACAGATACATTGTTACAAACAAAGAAAACTTCTAGGTCATTCCAAACATGAATACATTTTCAACTTAAAAAGCACAGTTAGGTTCTTATGTATACAAACTTGACCACTGTGACCCAGTTTTGTCTGCCTTTTAAGAATACAGCCAAATCTCCATTTTTGAGGGTCTTTTTTTTTTTTTTTTTGGTTCTTTTTTTCGGAGCTGGGGACCGAACCCAGGGCCTTGCGCTTCCTAGGCAAGCGCTCTACCACTGAGCTAAATCCCCAACCCCTTGAGGGTCTTTTTAAACTTCTTTTGGAGACAAGGTCTCGTGTAGCCAGGTTAGGTGTGTGGCTGAGGATGACTTTAAACTTCAGATCCTCTTGCTTCTATCTCCCAAGTGCTATGGTTGCCACCATGCCTGGCTCCGAATTTCTATTTGTTAAGATGGGCTTTAGGAGCTAAGGTTGAAACGCTTGGGGAAACTTCAACCTATCTTTGCACATTGGATAGGGGTTGTTCTTACTGTTAATCTAACACTCATGAAAAAAGCAGAAGCATGTATAAAAATAACTATCAAACTTAACCTGTCTAACTTTAAATGAATGAGACACAAACTATGACATTTATTTATTAGGCTCTGCACAATTACTGAGGGATTAACCCTACTCTAAATCTCTAAATGTCAGTCTGGATACTGGCTCAGCCGTGCTCCCCAAATGCCTGCTGTTTGAAACTCTGGGTTACTTCTGCTCCAGCAGTCTGGCATCCTGGGGAGGCACAGTACTCTGGCACACGCTGTTGATCCAGCATGACTCCTGGACACCCTCTGTTCTCCAGTCTTCATTCTTCCTCCCTCCTTTCTGCTCCTTCGCCTCATGGTACCTACCTGTGACCCACAGCCTGGTAACTCAAACTCCACCTCTCTCTATTCTCCTCAGGAATTGGCTGTTGCCAGTTTTATTTACCCAATAATTTTAAATTGGGGAACAAGGTTTGCACAGCACCACTTGGGGAACTCAATGATCTGCTCATTGTTGGGGGGGCAGCCAGATCTTGGGGCCAGTGTTTAGCATTTGAGCCCATTGCAGTACCAAACTAACTCACGACAGAAACTCAGACCAGTGTCTGAGCTCTGGGTCAGATAACATTGCTGTGCAGAAGTAAAGGGCAGTCTGCACCACAGGCTGGACCCCTCTTTCTCCAGTCCAGGCATACATACCTAATACATACCTGCCTGGTAGTCTCTATACTAGCAAAGAGACAGCTAGTAGGCCTAGGGGCATTAGGTGTTTGTGTCCCTCTATCTTTAGATACTTTGTATCTGCTTTATGTATCCAGTGACATTAGGTGTTTGCTTCCACCTCAGTATTTTTAGACTGTATTTACTTTTAGAATTAAAATGCAGTTGATTAATACTCAGTGTCTAGAAAACAATTTAAAGCTTTTATTATCAAAGGAAATTTAGTGTATGTGGTGTCTCATGCCTATAAACTTATCACTCAGGAGACTATTAGGAGAATCACAACTTTAAGGAGTATTGTGACTACATAGCTGGTTTCAGGACAACGTCAGCTGCAGCAAGACCCCGTCTCAAAAAACCAAACCAAAACCAAGCAACCAACCAACCAATACCAATATCATCAATGAAAACAAAAACCCAGAAAGAAAAAATTGAAAGCCCTACTTACACCATTAGAGATAACTGAGCCTTGGAGAGATTGGACCAAGGCAATAAGGTCCAGAAGCAGATGAGGTAGGGTATTTTTTATGGGCTAAAGGGTGGGGTCATGAATAACTGGAAATGACTAGAACTGCATTCCTCTTAGGGTGACTTTCATGCGATACGTTTTAAGCCAGAGCTTCCTAACCCGTGGGTCGAGCCTTCTTTGAGGGGAGTCCAATGACCCTTTTACAGGAGTTGGATATCAGATATCCTGCATATCTCATATTTACATTGTAACCCATATGACCTCTATGGTTGGGGTCACAACAGCATGAGGAACTGTATTAATGGGTCACAGGATGAGGAGGGCTGAGTACCTCTGTTTTACACAGCTACTCACACACCATCTTCACACAGCATTAAGTTGCCACAGCTGTCCAATTCCTTTTCTCATTTGAAACTTACTTCATTATTTTCCTAAAATGAGACACACTTCACTCCATGTGATTTTAGGCCACAGCCCTTTTTGCTTAGAAGAGAAGCCGTGCTCTCTATACTCACAAACCCTGTGAGCCGTTGCTAACTTCACGAACCTCACTGCACATCTTTTGGGTCATTTCTACTCCCTGACGCATTTGTTAAAGACTGACACAGGATCAGTTTCCGAGGAGTATCAATGAGGAAGTTCACTGTATTTTTCTTGGGCTAGATCAAAGTACGCACAAAATATTATTTACACCATACTAATTTTTTTACATGTTCTATGATATTTGTATTTCAAAATTATCTTTTTAAAAAAGATACACAGCACATAGGTATGGCAAGTTAAACAGGTTTTTCACTCATAAAAATACGTTTTGAGTTTCCTTACCAAATGACAAAACAAACTAAAACTAAAACCAAAACCAAAAACAACAAACCAAAAAACCCCAGCTGCATCTATTGCCTTTATTCCAAGCTGCCCTGTAAGGTAAACCAAGCACCTCAAATCCCCATTGCTATTAATAATACTCTCATATCCTTATTAGTGACACCAGAATAGGTGTTAGAGACAGGAACTTGCATTCCAAGAAGGAAGCCAATCTACTAACCCACACTGCATTTTAAGGTGACAGCATCTTCTTTTGGTGTTGATAATAGAGAAATGAGAAGATGCTTGGGACATATTCCTGTCTAACATCTTAGATAATTAAAAAAAATATACACAGGTTTGCTCTGCTGGAAAAAAATCAGATAATCAGAAATGATAACATACCCAGCTTTGGTATATGAGTCAGAATATTTGAATTATACTTATGATCAGAGATTATCCACTAAGAGCCAAATTAGTCCAACAGTGCTAGCATTGCTAAATTTAAAAAAGGTACAAATACCCAAATTTGTCTGGTACGTTTTTCCAGTTTGCTTTGGTCATAGATGGGAACAGGCTTCTTTTGTATAGAGCATACTGTAGGAGCCTCGAAGCTCTGTGGGAGCCACTATGCTGCCAGAGGCACTAGGAAGGGGGCAAATGACTCTTTCTGTTACAGTGACATTTTGAGTGACATGTGGGTCAAAGGTGGCAGTGGTGGGTTGCACAAAGGAACCTGATGTTGTGTAAGTTTCTGTGAGCAAGTAGTTACCAAGCTGTAGAGGATCAGGGATGGCAATAGCAGGGTGGACAGACCCAGAAGAGGACAAAACAGAAGTATCTTGGTTGCCAGGCAACACGTGGCACACTTTGGAACCTGATTGGGTGACTTCCAGACCGCCAGGCAAAGTCTGGTACCTGTTAGAACCCGACTGGGTAACTTCCAGACCGCCAGGCAAAGTCTGGTACCTGTTAGAACCCGATTGAGTGACTTCCAGACCGCCAGGCAAAGTCTGGTACCTGCTAGAACCCGACTGAGTGACTTCTAGACTGCCAGGCAAAGTCTGGTACCTGTTAGAACCTGCCTGAAGGGCTTCTGTAGGGCGAGCACAGGCGTCAGCCCCAGAACTACTGTCTTTAGGGCCTGGCTTTACTTGCTTGGCTTCGTCATCAACGCCAAGACATATCTCTGCAAGCTTTTTAAATTTGGGGCCAAGGGAGTCCAAGAAACTGTCGTCCAGGTCATCGGCCATAAAGCTGCAGGAGCTGAGGGCTGGGGAACGGGGGGCAGCATCCTCGCCTTCGTCATCGTAGATCAGCAAACAGTCATTCACTTCACGATCATCCTCTTCCTCAGCATAGGCGGATGATTTCTAAAGATGGAGAAGGAGAAATGGACCTTATACTCTGTTCATAAAACCCTAGATGCACAGAACACATGAAACTCAAGAAGGATAACCAAAATGCGAATGCTTCACTCCTTTAAAAGGGCAACAAGAATACCCTTGGGAGGGAATAGAGAGGCAAAGTTTAGAACAGACACAGAAGGAACACCCATTCAGAACCTACCCCACATGTGGCCCATACATATACAGCCACCAAACTAGATAAGATGGATGAAGCAAAGAAGTGCAGGCTGACAGGAACCGGATGTAGATCTCACCTGAGAGACACAGCCAGAATACAGCAAATACATGGGCGAATGCCAGCAGCAAACCACTGAACTGAGAACGGGACCCCCGTTGAAGGAATCAGAGAAAGGACTGAAAGAGCTTGAAGGGGCTCGAGACCCCATATGAACAACAATGCCAAGCAACCAGAGCTTCCAGGGACTAAGCCACTACCCAAAGACTATACATGGACTGACCCTGGACTCTGACCTCATAGGTAGCAATGAATAGCCTAGTAAGAGCACCAGTGGAAGGGGAAGCCCTTGGTCCTGCCAAGACTGAACCCCCAGTGAACTAGTCTGTGGGGGGGAAGGATGAGGAGGGGAACACACATAGAGAAGGGGAGGGGAAGTTAGGGGGATGTTGGCCTGGAAACCGGGAAGGGGACTAACAATTGAAATGTAAATAAGAAATACGCAAGTTAATAAAGATAAAAAAAAACTGTATATGATGCCTGGAATCTATCACTGGGCTTTTGATCTTTGTGTTGGGGTAGGGAGAGCTTTTCCAGTATGCATTGAGACAGTTTTCACTCCATGAGGACTTTGTGTTAACATAGTCCTTGTTGTCTTGTCTTGTGAGTTTCAACTAGTGACTCAATTTTGACAGCCACCAAAGTTACTTGATTTATTTTGACAAGAGGAAGCTTTTATTTCCTTACATTAAAAAAAAAGCGTAGAAAAATGAATCTTAAAACCAACAGACATAATTAAGTAACCAGATGTCCTATATAAGTGGGATAACCAAGTCTGACGGTTTGCTACCTGAGAGAAGTAGGATCCTAGGAAAGTCATGTTCACTGGTGCAGCATAATCCTTCAAGGTCCCTCCAGTGGAATGCCTCGTTCTCATCGTTCCTGAATGACCCAAGCCAAGCGCCACTGCAGCTCCTGATCCCGTAGCTCCTCCTAGCTTGGTAGTCATCTCCATTCCGGAAGCACCTTCTACTAGGGTCCCTCCAGCGTAGGTATTTGTGCAAACTTCTAAAGACAGGAGAGAGAGAAAGAGAGATCTCTAATATTTCATGCTACGATTTTTTTTTTGTTCAGGCTCCTATGTATGCATTTGTGTGTACATTTGTATGCACCTTCATAGGCGTGTGCATGTCCATGTGTGCACATGTGTATGTGTAGAAGTAAGAATTCAATCCTGAGTGTTATTCCTTAGGACACTGTCCATCCTTCTTGAATCAAGGGCTGTCTCTGGTCTGGAATTTGCTGATTCAGCTTGGCTCTCTGATCATCGAGCCTGGGATTTGCCTCTCCCACCTCCTCAGTGCTGTGAGTATAAGCATGGGCCACCATGCTCAGCCTTTTCATGAACCCAGGACCTCGTACTTGCACAGTGAGCACGTGACTGACAAGTTGTCTTTTCAGTCTCCACAGTTTTTTCATTTTTGACCCTCATGAACATGTAAAGCACCAATGTGAGGGCAAGCACAGTGATGTGGCTGGGACAATGACATTCTGGTAGGCTTATGTGAGGGTAACAGAGCACGGTAGGAGGCATGGGCCGGTGGAAAGCCCTGAAAACAGATGTCAATTAAACCAACAGCGCAGGGGAAATAGATTGTCAGTGGCAATAGCCAGAAACAAAGAAAGCGAAAAGGCAGAGTAGTCAACGAAGAATAACCATGGACAACTTTGGAACTCCTGTGTTCTCAGGAACAATAACACTGCAGTCAAGACAGTCATAGCGTTTCAGTGTAGAAACTGAAGAGAGGGAAGGCCTCCATGATGTCCATCAAAGTAATAATGGAGGATGTGAAGAAAAAGGTGCAGAAGTTTGCTTGTTCTTCCTGTTTCTTCTATAGCATGCTTTCCCGGAGTATTTAAATCTATGTCTAATTTTTATTTCTGTGTATATGTGCGTGTCTCTGTGTGAACATGGGCACACGTGTATGGGTGTCCACAGATGTCAGAACAGGATGTCAAATCCCCTGCAACTGGAGCTAAAAGTGCTTGTTAGCCACGCAGTGTGGGTACCAGGAACTGAGCATTGGGCCTTGTCCCCGTTCTCCAGCTCAGCGCCTGTTATCTTTCACAGGCGATTCTAAGTTCAGTCTTTGCTCTGAAATGGGAGGAGCAAGTGAATGTCAGAGACGCTGCTAAAGGCAGCCAACCGGAGAGAACTTGTGCAGATTCTTGCTAACTATAGAATTGGCAATAAAATCCAATGAGGTTAAGGATCTTACTACTCACTAGTGTAGAGTGTACTTCTGACAATGAGACAACATGATTAAAATGCCAAGAAGTGACAAATTCACGTAAATGCCAGCTTCAGCTGTCATGCCCCATAGTGACTGTGAAGGATTACTAAGTTCATAGTTACATGAGGGAAAGGGACAGAATTGAAGACACACACACACACACACACACACACACACACACACACACACATACACACACACACGCACACACACACTCACGGGGATGCTCACATGTCAAGCACAGATACGCTAACGTGAGACTTGACAGGCAAACATGACCCAATCTGACCTACCATGGACAGTGGTAGGCACAGTTAATGCTTACATTTTTATTTAGAGTGTTCTAAATGCTGTAAAATATCACCTAATTAGAAATTATTAATTAGGGGTTGGAAAGATAACTCAGAGGGTAAGGGTACAGGCTGCTCTTTTAAAAGACCCAGGTTCAGTTATCAGTATCCATAAAGCAGTTCACAGCTGTCTGTAACCCCAGGCCTGCACATGGAGCACAGATGCAATGAAGGCAAACTACCCATAAAGAAAATGTAATAATGAATGAAAAAATGTTTTCAAGATAATGATAAAGATAAAGATAATAGCCTGAGGGCTATGCTTGCTTCAACCTGTTAAAGTTTGGAAAAATCAAAATGAAAGTCTTTAGATTTTCCAAACAGTGACATCATCAAGTGGATTAACTTAAGGAGGGCAGACCAATGCTGGGAGAATTAGAATATAAATATTAAGATTAATTAATCAATAGAGATATTGATATTCTATTAATAAGATATTAATAGAAATAACAGCCAGCTTCTCACTGCAGTGGCGACCGTTCCTGTTGTGCACACACATGTGCAATTACGGACCACTCCTTAATTCTGACTAGTTCTTCTTTAACCCACCGTTGCTTTCAAAGACAAGTTTCAAAAATAAATTTCAGTTTGAGAGAGGAGGGCTTCAAGTTCAAGGCCTGCCTAGGAAAAATTAGTGAGACCGTGTCTCAAAAACAGAGAGCATAAGGAAGAACAGTGTCTGTAGCTCAGCGGGGAACAGTTGCTGAGGGTACGCAAAGCCTGACTCAAATCCCAGCACAAACAAGTAAACAAATTTGACGTCCACTCACCAGAACTTTCCATAAAATCTGCTCCATTGCTTGTGACTGGAGGAACACAAATATTTGTGATTTCCTGGAAATGATGTTAAAAGATAAACACATAGGTTTCAGAGCACTATAGGTAAGGTCCCTTGTAAGTGATAACTTTACATTCCTTCTAGGGGTGGCCATTTTCCAGATGTGACATCTATAAAGCAGAAATCCTAAGTTCCCATCCCTGAGTCTCTGCTCCCCGCTGAGGGCTGAGATGAACCCTGATATCCCTCTGTTCCTCTTCCCTATTTCTACAGGAATCATTCTCCTGCTCCATGACTGCAGGACGACTTTACAAACCCAGTCCTCACCTTGTCTTCGGGCTGAGCTCCTTCGATTCCCCACTGATGAATCGTTCCTTCCGAGCCATCGGGCACTGGGACAAAGCCACCTGTCCCTGCTCCTCCGATGGGACCTGACCCACAGTCACAGGTCAGAAGCAGAAGTGGGGCCACTGGGCAGGAACAAGGAATGGTTGAATTAGTTAGAAATATTTGACATGGGAATTGTCAAAATGTTACAAAGACAGCACAATATTTTAAACATTAAAGGGATGTATTTAATGAAAGCAAAATTAGTGTTTACAGCACACAATTTAGTAAGCGAAACGCAGTAATCCAATGATCATGGAGGAGGCAGGACCATTTCTTGGAAGATTTGTATAGTTTCTCAATCCTTCTCCATACTACATAATAAAATAATAATAATAATTATTATTGATATATATATTTAGTGTGTCTATTGTGTTCTGTAAGTATGCACACAACTATGATACCTCCATAGCCAAGATTTTAGGTGATATATGACAATACTTTAGCAACCTGGTCTTTAGTAATTTCTTATTAAATGGTCATTGACCAACAAAGTACAAGAGCAACAAGAGAGAGAGAAAGTGTGTGTGTGTGTGTGTCTGTGTGTGTGTGTATCTGTGTGTGTGTGTCTGTGTGTGTGTATCTGTGTGTGTGTGTCTGTGTGTGTGTGTCTGTGTGTGTGTCTGTGTGTGTGTGTTTGTGTGTGTGTGTGTCTGTGTGTGTGTGTGTGTCTGTGTGTGTGCACGTGTGAGGATTGGGGGTACAAGGTGCTGGGAACTGAGACTCGGACTGCTTTTAGAGTCTATGCTCCTAAGCTCAGAGGTCTTTTCAGTGCACTTTTAATTGTGCTTGGAAGATCTTCCAGCCGTTGCATCATTCTTTCTGCTAATGGGCTAGAAACCATTTATTTGAAAATATTTATTTCATATGCATGGGTGTTTTGCCTGCATCTATCTCTGTGTACCCTGTGCATGCCCCGTGCATGCAGAGGCCAGAAAAGGTGTCAGATTCCCTAGAACTGGAGTTACTGGCAGCTGTTAACTACCATGTGGGTGCAGTGGTTCAAATCCAGGTCCTCTGGAATAGCAGCCATTGCTCTGAGTGGTTGACCCATCTTTCTAGCTCCAGAAATGCTAATTTTTGAAGCAGGTGTTTATTGTCTTCTGTTGTCAGTGACTCATCACCTTCTCTGCCCTGTCAGGGCCACATGAACTTGTCCACTTACAAGTCAACTAGCTCACTGAAGGGGTGTTAGGGAGTCTCTAAATCAGGCATCTAGGGTTTGAGTTTTGGATGCCACCCCTCTCCAGCTCTGTAAGCCCAAGTGTCTTATGTGATTTTTCTTTGCTCAGCTAACTCATCTGTTCAAAGAGGAAATAAATGGTTCATCATGGTTGTCTGATAGATAGAAGAGACGGTAATGGATGCTAAGGAAGATTGCTAGCATTGGTAGAATGAACTACATAATTATGCAAATTGGATCAGCCCTATATTTCTATATAATTCGGTCAAGTTACAAAATAAATGGGATGTAATTGATATATTATCTTGAAATTTAATATAGGGTATATATAAATTGTATTTATTTTTAAAATATTTTATTTTATTTTTTTAAATATTTTATTTTTAATTATGTGCACATATATGTGTGTGTGTGTGTGTGTAGGTATGTACATGTAATTGCACATATCTCTGAAGGCAAAACATGTCCCTTTTCCACATGTCACCTGAAGCTGTAGTTATGAGCCATCCAAAATACGTGCTGGGAACTGAACTCAGGTTTTCTGCAAGAGCTAGATGCTCATAGTAACTGAGCCATATTTCTGCCCCTAAATGATATTTCTAAAGATAGTTGAAGTATAATATATTATCATGAGAATTTGTTTTACCATTAATATTTTTATGAATTTGTTAAGGATCTCTTGTTTATTCAACTCCTTTCAAAGTTCCCTTAAGTAGAGGGTAGAGGACTCTCACATTCAGAGAACCATTTGATTAATGAAGTGTTGATTAAAATGAAAAATTCCAGAAGTCTATCTATTGAATAAAATAAAATGCATATTTATTAAAAGGTAGTACAGACACGTAATTTCCCTAAATGTCTTCAGTATTATGTGTGAACATTAAAATGTGTTTTTAAGGACTTTTACATGTCTAAGTACTACATGAGGGCCTGGGAGTTATAGGTCACTGTGAGCTTCCACATGGATGCTGGGAATTGAACCTGGGTCCTCTGCTAGAGCAACAAGTCCTCCTAACTCCTGAGCCATCTCTGCAGCTCAGGTGTGGGCATTTGAAAGGGATGCACATGAGGTAAGCTCTGTTTTGAGACCTTGTTGGGTTAAACAATGAATTCTCAGAGCTGGATTTCTGTTAGTGTGCACCAGGATGTGAGTCCTGATGTGAGCCTTCTCTAACGCTATTTGACCAGCATCCTTTCAGTTTAGGGCCTCGCCAGACTTGTGTATGCATCTGAGATTTTTACGTTCACCTTAGAAAGCCCACGTTTACTCGTAAAGGCATGGTTTAAGTGCAAACATTATTGACTGAACATAGAGTAGATTTATAATTTCTGTCTCTCTTGTCCACCCTCCCTCATATGTGTGGAGTGTGCTTATGATCTCACACCTGGATGAGCATGCTTACGGAGGCCAGAGGGCAGCCATGAGTATCATCTCTTAGGTGTTGTCCACTTTTTGTTGGGTAGGCACTTTCAACACCCAGAGCTTTGCTAAGTAAACTAGGCTAGCTGGCCAGTGAGCTGTAGGCATTAGCTTGTCTCTGCCTCCCATCTTGCTGTGGCTGGTGTACAAACATTCTCCATTGCTCTTGGCTTTTTAGGTGGAGATCGAATCAAGGTCCTCATGCTTGTGGGAAAAACACTTTACTGACTGAGCCGGCTCTCCAGCCCTGTTTTTTTTTTTCCCCAAAATGTTGGCATATATGACCTCTTTTGCTATATTTAAATTGTTACTAAACACATTTCAGACTCTTTCTACAGTTTCCTTCAGCTTTGCCAGTCAAGCGGCTAGAAAATGATGCTTCTCACATTGTACAAATGAGCACTATGGCTTTTGTAAATGACATTATTGCCATGGATTCTGAAGGACATGTGTGTTTACTCACATAGCAACATCAGGAGTCCTAGCAGGATCAAGCCAATAGCAGCAGGCCCCAGCCTCCAGGTTGACTCCTCACGGATGAAAGGCTCTCTGCTCGGGCCAGAGGCTCTGCACATGCTCCGGTCATCACACTGACACACTGTCAGGGTCAAGCTCTCTAGTGTGTCACACTGCCCATCCTGATTGTCCTTCACGATGACTGGGACATTGTACACTCCTGGAGAGATATGCTGCTGGGCTTGTAGAAGTGCTGAGGTAGCTATAAAAAAAATACACATCAATAGTGAACGTAGGTATCATTTGGTCTTAGAACTTCTTGTTTGTGATAATGGTGACAGACTTGTCCTGGCATCCTGGTCACAAATAGCAGAGCTGGGGTGACTGGAGCAATGCTGAGTGGTATTAGAGGTTTGGCTGGGTTGGTCTGTCTATCACCAAGTGTCCCATCCATGTAGACCATGCTTGGCCCAAAATAGTTATAGATGCAGCCCAACACGAAGCTATAAAAGTTAATTAAAATACTAAGAGATTGTTTTTGCTCGTTTGTTTTAGACCGATGGCTAGGTACTCGAAGTCACTAGAAGACAACTTCATAGTGTTGTATCATGAAACACTGTCATGAAAAAATAAACATATCTGTACTCTTGCAGCCCCCAGGCTCTTGCAGGTCCAAGGTTGTGGGTTGGACATCCCTATGTGTCCCAAGACAGCTCTTCTTCATCCAATGGTTCCCAGAGTAACCAAAAAGTTGGGTGCCCCTTGCAGCCCCTTCTTGTCACTCATTCCCACAGTCTGACAGGCCCATGAGTCTCCTCCACAAGGCCCTATACTGCCTTTCCTTCCCTACTAAGGAGGATAGAAAGTGCAGCATCACACCAATGTCAGGTCCCTGTCCTGGACTCACCCACTCTTACGTATGTCTATACCAATACTTACAGGTACATGGCCTCACATGGCCTCATGTATGCCTTTACCTCTGACCCTGTGTCTGACTCACTGACCCCTTCTTCCTAAGTGGGGACCCTGACAGTGCTGTGTTGTTTGAATCATTCTGGATCCCACAGTGCCCCTGACATTGTGCCATGGCTACCCAGTTTGCACTGCCCAACCAAACTCAGTATAATCACCCCATTCTGCCACCCCCAGGAATTGACCCTGGAACCTTGTGAATGCTGGGCATGTGCAGGACCACTGAGAGGTACTCTTAGCTGTCTCTTCATCGACAATTTATCTGTCTGGTAAACTCACTGGGAGACCAATGTACAGTTTGGAGCGATTTCTTTAAATAGGATCAGAAATGCCAAGGGTTGAAGGTCACTCAGAGCAAAATCTTTGGTCTCTCTCTGGTCATGGCTAACATATGACGCAGGATACCATGGAGCACATTCATGAGAAAAAGCAAGATCTGTACAGTAAACAGTGAAGGAAAATGAATTTATGGAGGGTTAAAAGTGCTTTGATGGTCTGTTTACAGTCCAGAAAGGGAGATTTTTATTAAGTCTATGAGACTTTTGAAAAACCACCGAAAATAATAGACATGATACACTTTAGGAGCAAAGGATTCCCTCTTCTTCACTGGTTTGTAGATGTCAGTCTGCCATGCTTTCAAGGTTACCTCTTACATGGCAAGCTCCAGCCCAGGCTGGCTGTACAGAGACCTCGGCTCCACAGTGATGCTAACAAACATAAAACAGCCAATGCTGATGGAATTCATAATTTCTCTTCTCCCCAGAAGAGAACAGATTCACATCTTAGTTTCAAAGAAGTGTCCTCAGTCTTTCTCAGAAAGGACCTCTGTCAAAGGATTCAGATTCCTCCGGAAACACACAGCAGCAGCAGTTTTGTCTATGGAAGGTAGTCAGACTCACCATTCAGCATCGTGATGGTCCACACAACCGGCAGCTTCAGTGGCTGCTCCTCCAGAGACACTGTGTAGGGGCCAGTGTATTTAGCCCTGTCCAGGGTTCTCACTGAGAGGGTCACCGATGGTGAGGATGTACAGATCTCTCTCTTCTCCAGGACAACTGATGGACAGTTTTCATTAAAACTGGGCACTTCCACATATACTGTGCCTGTGGAGGTCTTACCGGTGTTTTCTGTAAGAATAATAATTGAGCATTAAAGAATTACAAGGAGTAAAGCACAGAAAATCGCCTTCCGTTTGCTCTCTGACTCCCTCCATCTGCCTTCTTCCTTATCTCTCAGCTCCCCTTCTCTTGTCTGTCTCTTCAGCTTCCTTTCTTTTTCTGATTTCTCCCCTTCCTCCTACCTTCCTTTCCTTCCTCCCTCCTTCCCACCTTCCTTCCCTTCCTCCCTGACACTCTCTCTCTCTCTCTCTCTCTCTCTCTCTCTCTCTCTCTCTCCTCCCCCTCTCCCTCTCCTCTTCCCCCTCCCTCTCTTCCTCCCGCTCCCTCTCTCTCTGGTTGTGAGCCTAGCCTTTAATAGCTGAGCCATCTCTCCAGCCCCTCTCTCTCTTTGATGAAGAGTTGCTCTAAGTTTCTCAGGCTGGCTTTGAACTGCCCCAGCCTCCTGAGTAGCTGGAAGAATAGATGTGCCACTGCATCCAACTTATAAAAATGGAATGTTTTGTATTTCTTTTTTTGCTTTCAAGATAGGATAACTTCTCATGAAAAATTATATTTTTATTCTCAGGAGTAAAAAGACATCATGCTACTTCCATAACTAATAAAACCAATTTAAACTTGCCAAATTGCCTGTTGTCTCTAGCAATCAGCATTAGTATTAGTCAAATATTCTTGAAATCAGAATAATTAATTTACTGATTACAAATGAAATCGTTATGAAAACAATAGCCTGTAAAGCTGTGGCTATATCTGTAATCAGGAGAGGACAGATTCTTGCTCCTGCAACTTGAGCCCAAGTATTTGGACTCAAGTAATTATATTTGTTACTTAAGACCTCTCCTGGGCATACACCCAAAAGATGCTCCAACATACAACAAAGACACATGCTCCACTATGTTCATAGCAGCCTTATTTATAGCAGCCAGAAGCTGGAAAGAACCCAAATGCCCTTCAACAGAGGAATGGATACAGAAAATGTGGTACATCTACACAATGGAATATTACTCAGCTATCAAAAACAATGACTTTATGAAATTCATAGGCAAATGGATGGAACTAGAAAATATCATCCTGAGAGAGGTAACCCAATTACAGAAAAACACACAGGGTATACACTCATTGATAAGTGGATATTAGCCCAAAAGCTTGAATTACTCAAGCTACAGTCCACAGACCACAGGAAGCTGAAGAAGAAGGATGACCAAAATGCAGATGCTCCCACTCCTTCTTAAAAGGGGGAACAAAATATCCATAGGAGGGGATATGGAAGCTAAGTTTAGAGCAGAGACTGAAGGAATGGCCATTTAGAGCCTGACCACATGTGGCCCATATATATATATATATATATATCTCCACCAAAACTAGATAAGATTGATGAAGCTAAAAAATGCATGCTGAATGGGACTGGATATAGATCTCTCCTGAGAGACATATCTAGAGCATGTCCAATACAGAGGTCAATGCTAGCAGCAAACCACTGAACTGAGAACAGGACCCCCTTTGGGGGAATTAGAGAAAGGATTGAAAGAACTGACTATATATACATGGGCTGACCCATGGCTCCAGCTGCATATGTAGCAGAGAATATCCTTGTTGGGGCACCAGTGGAAGGGGAAGCCCTTGGTCCTGTCACAGTTGGACCCCCAGTGCAGGAAAACGTTGGGGGAGGGGGTGGTAAGGGGGTGGATGGGGGCATTCATATGGGGGAGGGGGAGGGGATGGGGGGACTTATGGACAGGAAACCAGGAAAGAAATAACATTTGAAATGTAAATAAATAAATATATCCAATAGAAAAATAAAATTAAAAAAAAAAGCTTACTGGATGAAACTGCACACTCAACATCTTTCTCTGGCCTCTACAAATACATTGGCATATGCACCCCCATACACATATAGATGAACACAAGCTCACACTCACACACATGCACACACACATACACACCACATGCACACACACGCACACCACATGCACACACACATGCACACACAACACATGCACACACACATGCACACACAACACATGCACACACACATGCACACAAACACATGCACACACACATGCACATGCACATGCATGCACACACAGGCATGCACACATACACACATACACATACATAACACATGCACACACACCACATGCACACACACATGCACACACAACACATGTACACACACATGCACATACACATGCACACTCACACACATGCACACACACATGCACACACACATACACACACATATGCACGCACTTTCTCCCACACCCATAGTGAACCAAAGGGACAAGGGTTATGGGCACTACCAACTAAGCGGAGAAGTGGAAATTCTTAGGTTCCGGTATGGTATCTCAGATTCAAGGTCCAAAGCCCCTAGATAATGATCTTTAGTAATAAAGGAAATATATAAAACAGTCATGACCATCTACTGTGGAAGAAATGCTATTTGAAATAATAATTCACTCAAAACCATGGAAATATCTTTCTTACCGTCTATGGCCAGAACCTCAGCAGAGATTGTCTTGTTAACTATGAAAGTGGAATCTCGGTTGATGTTTTTTACAAATTTGATCTCAGCAGTTTTTGAATCAATAACAAGAAAACCACCATCATTACGACCCAGGACATATCTGTTTTATCATAGAAAAAAATATTTATCTAGTAAGTATTTCTTATGCAGTCCACATATTTATGCATGATCTGAAATATTGTATATGTACTTATTAAAAAGCATCAGGGTGCTGGAGAGATGGCTCAGTACTCAAGAGAACTTGTTGCTCTTATAAAGGACTTGGGTTTCGTTCCCAGCACCCACATGGCAGCTCAGGTCCAGAGTTCCTCTTCTGGTACCTTGAGTAAATGCACACACAGTGCACAGACACACAAAACAAATGTGAATCAACCTTATATTAAAAAAGAAAATCCACACTTCATAATCCTTACATGTGCATTAGTCTGGTTACTCAAACTTTGGTGTGCGAAAACAATAAAACAGAGTAAGCAAGCCTTGAGCCTCTGTTCTTCTACTGTGGCCGTTACTCTGCTGGGTGCTTTATGCCTCAGCCGCTATGGACTTTGTTTGTGCCAGCACAGAGTCTTATCTCACCGGAACTCACTCCTGCTACGAACATTCAACCTCTTGCAAGACTCAGCTGTGAAGTTCTTTCCTGATTTTCAAACAGGCTAAGGTGTCCCTTTTTCTTAGTTCCCACTAGTTTACGAGCATGTTTTTGCTTGTGACATAATATGTTCTACTAAAGTATCTGTGTATCTCTTTTGAGTTATCCTTAACTTCACCCCTTTTATATCTCACTCTTTGTCAACTTGTTGGCTGAGCATTATGTTGGAATCTCATATAGATGAAAGCCACAGCAAGGACTCAAAGGATACAAAACTTGTCTTACCTGACAGAGGAGGCAGCTTTACCAGTGTCCTCATCTGTCGCTTGGTATGTCCCCAGGATGTAGCCAGCTAATTTGTTAATGCTTACACCCCTTTGCACAGTAAATGTCCTGGAAGGAGGACGGAATGAAATCCCCTCTCGGACATCGATGACTTGAATTGTGACTGGAGTTGACTGCACTTGGTACTGAGAGATCACTGACTGGTGGAACTCAGCTTTGTTCCTCACGGCAATACTAAATTGCATACTTTGCATTTGTTCATAATCCAGAACCTGGAGCAAAACCAGATTAGACAGAAGGAAGTGTCAGAAAAGACAGAACAAAACAAACATGGTCTGGAAGACCAAGAGATGGACACAACCATCAGTGCAAGAAGTGAATGGGAGCTTCTACTTCTTTAAACCAAAGTGGTTTAAAAAGCCATCGTACTGTCAGATAGAGTGTCTTAGGGTTCTTAACTCACAGGTCATATTTTGGTAACATGTTTATCAAACACAATGTCTCCTTTCTATACTATCAAGACATCATTAAACCTTTTTGGGTTGTGAGGTAGAACTTAAAGAAGTCCTAACTTGTGGTGGGTGACACGGCTTGCGCCTTGATTCCGTTATGTCTGAGTTGTACATTGTAAAGCCCAGGCTTTGCTTTCTCAGCTTCTCACCTCTAAATGTTATGTGCATTTTATTAACGTGTTTAAAATTTATTCTTCCCAGTGCTGAGAATCCAACCCAGGGTGTTAACTATGGCAGGTGAGTGCACTCCCTCTGTGCCGCATCCCCGGCCTCAACTTTTCTTATTGAAGAGCAAAGCTAACCTCTGTCAGATGGTTGTAAGACAGAACAAATGCAGTCTTTTGATACATTGTTACAAAGAGCAACATTGACTGTTAATAAAATATTCATTGGATTCATAAACAGTAATGTCTTTTCTGACAAATAAAATTCCAAGGTTTAAAGGACAAATTACCTCATTTTGGTTAGCAAGAAACCCAATCAAGTTTTTTTTTTTTCTAGCAGTGAGCAATTGACCCAACTCTTCATAGAGCCAAGTTTAAGTGTTACTTGTAGTTTACTTGTAGCTGCTTGGTTTTTTTAAACTAAGGTGGCCCAAATCAAGTCCCAAGAAATCCTAGGATTAGATTAGCATTTTTCATTCATTAGTTGTCGTCATCCTCCTCCTCTTCCTCTTCCTTCTCTTCTTCCTTCTCTTCCTCCTTCTCCTCCACTGTTGCAGCTGCTGCTTCTTCTTCTTCTTCCTCTTCTTCCTCTTCTTCTTCTTCTTCTTCTTCTTCTTCTTCTTCTTCTTCTTCTTCTTCTTCTTCTTCTTCTTCTTCTTCTTCTTCCTCTTCCTCCTCCTCCTCCTCCTCCTCCTCCTCCTCCTCCTCCTCCTCTTCTTCTTCTTCTTCTTCTTCTTCTTCTTCTTCCTCCTCTTCCTCCTCCTCCTCCTCCTCTTCTTCTTCTCCTTCTTCCTCCTCCTCCTCTTCCTCCTCCTCCTCCTCCTCTCCCTCCTCCTCCTCCTCCTCCTCCTCTTCTTCTTCTTCTTCTTCTTCTTCCTTCCCCTTCCTCTCCCCCTCCCCTCCCCCTCCTCCTCCTCCCTCCTCCCCCTCCTCCCCCTTCTCCTCCTCCTCCTCTTCTTCTTCTCAGGATGAGAGATAAGAAAACAATAATTTCTGTTTTACCTTTTTACCAGTAGAATACTTTCTAAGGTAAGAGATCTGGATTTGAGCAGCTGCAATGACTACTCCTGGGAGCTCAGAGTTTCCCAGTGGAAGAGAAGACATAGGTAGAGACAAAGAGATCACAGGAAGCATGGGTTCTGAGAGTGTTAGGAAAGGCATCTCAGAGGTTTGGAACAGAGTTGATCATTGAAGGATGCTGTAAAGTTATCCAGGGAAAAGAGAAGACACTTTTGGATACCCCATGTTGCAGAAGGTGATCTGAGAAGGCTGGTGATGCTGTAGGGCCTTGGGCACCATTACAGGAAGGCCTACTGTTTCATTTGGCATTAGGTGGTTACCCACCTGGATGGCAAATTAGAATCATGTTGGCTAATTTAATACTCAATAAGATAAGGGTTTTACCCACAGATTTACCGCACAATTCCTTTTTGTATTCCAGCTAGAAAAAGTTGCAGATGATTTGAAAGTGCCATAAGTGTTGTGGTCCATCACTCAGCTAATGAGAGCCAGGGGAGGATTAAAGAAAAGAGGAAGTCATCTAACTAGTAGTAGCAAGAACTAGGTCAAGTGCGGACAGGTAGCAGGGGACACTTGCTAGATGGCACTGCAGTAGTACAAAATGGATGGAGCAGGTCAGGCAGAAGATAGGGGCAGAAGGCAGAGACAGAGGATGGGGGCAGGGAGAGGTGAGGAGAGGCAGGGAGAGGCGGGAAGTTTTCAGATTTCAGATGGGGGGTTTGTCAAGTTGAACCAGAGCTCAAGATTTTGCTTTTACGTAGCAGAATTTGTTAGCAGTTCCCATTTTCTGGAGAAAGTGTGACTTCTTTTTGTGAGGACAATAGCCAATGTATGTAAAACACGTTGACAAGTTCCCAAGCCACCATCCCAGGTATTCTCGTCTCTTCTGAACTCCAATCTAATTGCAGACTATGTAGATTTGATGACTATATGAAGTGTCTTAGTTTTCCTGTCCCAAGAACATGCAAACCCACGTGTGTGTGTGTGTGTGTGTGTGTGTGTGTGTGTGTATGTGTGTGTGTGTACCATGTGTGCATGTGTGTGTGTTCTATGAAAGCATAGTAGCTTGGAAGGAAAAAAATTAGTAAATCAATAAATGTGTTTAGATAGTACAACCATGATTATAGTAAAGTAAACACTATCTACTTTGGTATGTTTTCTAATTTTTAGATAATAAAGTGGTAACATTATTAATGTAATTTGTCTGTAGAACTAGTTCTTTGAGTTACTACAGAATATTTTTACCCTCTAAGAAAACTCAGATCTTACCTTAACCAACTTCAGGATGCCTTCATTGGTTCTAGGATCTGTTTCGATTTCAAACCAATTCCCTTCATTCCCAGAGGTAAAGAAATACACAGCCAACCAATTATCTGTGTATTCTTCATCCCAGTCTGTCACTTGAAATCGGAGTAACTCTGAATTCAAAGTATTTTCCTCAATACGTGCTGAGTACTGAAAGGGAGAGACACAGGCTTTCAGATTCAGTGCTAGGAGTTGTGAGGATAACCTGGATGCAGCCTCGTTTGTCACTCTGGCCATTGCCAGGGTCCTGTGGCTAATCTAGCTGCCTAGGCAAATGTGCCCTTCCCCCCTCCCTGCATCAACCGTCCAACAGAGGATGTCTTCAGTCAGGCTGAATGAGTGTAGCTTTGTTCCCCTGCTAGAACCCCTAGGCAGGTGCTCGAGATTCAACTCTAGGGTTTATCTAAAACAATTAGATTTTTAAAAAATAGCATTAATCCTTTCTTCTCGAAGTATGTGTTAATTCACACTGACTCTTTACCTCTTACATTTAAGCTTATTTTTTTTCTAAAACAGCAAAGCACAGAAAATTAAAAAGCCACTAAACAGGCAGTTAATGAATTGGGATGCTAAACTATAAAGCATATATAAAAATGGTTCTTCAAGGACAAGTGGATGTACCTGCGAGTCCGTAAGCACTGGGAAGTTGTCGTTGACATCTTTAATTTTGATACTACATTCACACTGAGTCGACAGTCCTGTTCCATCGTTGTCTGCACCGCTCACAATCAAATGGTAGCTACCAACTTGCTAAATTTGGAGATAAAGAACAAAGGTTAACTGTCAAAGATCAAGAATGGCCGGTAGTTGCTTTCCTTGGATAAGATAGTGAAAATATTTAAGTCTATGAATCATGGCTTTCACACATTGTCCATGGCAGAGACAGGCTGGTGGGGCTCCAGAGGACTGGGTGGAAGCAGCTACAAGAGGCTACAAGAAGGCAGTGTTGTGGACTCAGAGAGGAAACGGGGGTCTGCAGTGATGAGGGGGATGTGATTGTCTCAGAGAATCCCCCTTGTTGACTTTCCCTACCGATCTACTGGGGGAAAATGTGTGAAAGTAATGGATCTGAGTAGCCCGTTGCGGTGGAGATACACGGTGGTGGCAGAGACGATGAGAGAAGACAGGAAGGGATTCTTTGATGTTTTGCAGGCAGAGGTAAAAGTAAGTGGAGAGACATCTAGAGAAAAGGTACGCCATCAAAGTTTTATAGCAAATAGAAATCTCTTCATCTAAAAATTCTCTCCAAATCTTTAGGAATTAATCACAGTGCAGTCTTTGTTTCTGTACACCAGCGTCCTCCTTAATTTTCCCACTTGAGCTGTTGTGTGAAAGGTTGCGATCACAGGAACCCATTGTCACCCTGGAGACAGTTTCCCCTAGATTGGCTCCGTGAAGAGCTGGTAGCCTTCCCCACTTCTGTTTGTATTCCCAGACAAGATGGAGGCACCCCTCTCTCTTGGGTTGCTTGCCATCAAGCCGTTTAGGGTTTTGATGCTTTCAGGTAGCTTGTTTACCTCTCGATCGAGAGAACTGGTCAAAGTGCGGACTTCTCCGGTGTTTCTGCTGATGAGGAACATGGACATGCCGGCGGGCTCCTGGGAGACAATTTTGAAGGCGATTTTAGAGTTCATATGGTTTGGCTCGTCCGCGTCTGTGGCATTTAGGATCATCACCAGGGAATCTGGGAAAATAGAAAAATCATCAAAGTCTTAAATTATGCTCTCATCAAATAGTCAAAATCGTTTAGCACTGATTCCTACGTTTTAAAAAACACTATGTCAGGCTTGCAGTCTCTTTCTAGAAATTATCGGCTTTCAGAAAAGTCTTTCAATGCTCTCACAGCCCTGGCTTTGTTGAAGTTGGGTCTGTCTTCTGTTTAGAGCGCCTCTCCACATGATGCACCTGTATGTTTCCTTTCCAAATGATCCAAATAACGTGAGCACGTCTCTGCTCCTTATTATATAAAAACATGGCACCTGTGCACCCAGGCTAACAGACCTACCTCATCAGCTTTGTGGCTCCCACGGAGGCTCTGCATCTAGGCACCAAATTGGTGACAGAGCCTTCATTTGCAAATAGAATTCTGATGTAACTGTTAATTAAGAGTTAGCTACAAAGTTTGGAAAGGAAATCTCAGACTATCATAATGACTTTTCTGCTACCGAATGACTGAGCAAACTAATGGAACAGTTTGTGAAAACGGTGGAAGGGTACGTGGAATTGAAAGCTGTGAAAACTGGAGGTGGTTGGCGCTGTAAAAGACTTACTTGAAGCACTGTTTTCTTCAATTTCACCCTTGAATATGGTTTGTGAAAATATTGGAGCATTATCATTGACATCTAAAATTTTCACTGTCAGTATAAGTGGTCTCTCTACATCTTGTCCCAGGGCATTAAGGGCTCGGCATGTGATCTAGAAACACAGGGAGAACATGCGTCATCACCATATGGAGTTAGTTTGTATATTATTAAACTCATAGAAATTGGACCAATATTGGCATGTACAGAGTTTAGTGAGGAAAGAAGAGAAAACACTTCTCCAAACCATGGGTAAAGGTAAATGTTCCCACCCTCGTCATTGGTCCAGTTGCTCCTTCCTTAAAGCTGCTGTGTCTTGGCAGGATGAAGTTCTGGAAAGCTGTGTGCTAAATCCCAGCTGTCTCTGGGCACTCTCCAGGTATATTATGTCAGAAACACGAGCCATTGCAGAAGATTGTTAATAGAGGGGCTAATATTATTTTTTGATAGACAATTCCCTTTTCTTATAAACCTACCAGACATTCTAACTTCATAAAGCACATGAAGAAGGATGACTTGATTGAGACCTTACCAGGAAGCTTGGGGTTTCCTCACGATCAACTATGGCTGTTATGTTGATGTCGCCATTGTTTGGGTCAACAACAAAGATCCCGAAAGGGGGCTGATCAATTCCCACTCCGGAAATGCGGTAAGTAATTTTCTGATTTTTTTGGAAATCTGAAGTGATCTGTAAGAAAAGGAAAAAGAAAAAAAAAACCCAAACAGACAAAAAAGAAAATGGTTTAAATGTCAAGCTGGCCATTGACGAGGCTTCTCCTGCCTCCTCTATCTCCCTGGTCTAAAGACATCTGTTTACTTGGCTACTTCTTTCCATCACGGTGCCACTTACTTCCGGCTCTACTTACTAACTGGAGAGCGGGAGTTAGAAATAAGTATGGTTGTTCTGCCCACCAGCACATCCAAGCATGACTAGTCATTATGGCTTTTGAGTCCTCATTTGGGTTATGGCACCATGGAATGTGAAAAAATTGTTAGAAAAAAAATGGGGACTTAGTCTTGAGAAGACTTCTAGATACAAAATTCTTACTTAACTCTTCAAAGGGATGATTCTCTGAGTGGGAAGGAGTGACAATGAAGGGGAAGGGAAAATGACGCAGCAGACGTTCAAAGTATGTATGAGTGTGAATTGGTCTTTATTGTTAGAATTTTAAAGCTATTTAACAGAGAGACTAGTACATTGCTCACGAGATAGATCATCATTCTGCGTCAGTAGTTTCCCATCCAGTCATCTACCAGTCATCTCTCTCCCCTTTTATCCTTGTTTATTAGAGTCTGGACATACACCAATTTATACATTAAAAAGAGCCAATACAGTTCTTAATCCCATTTTATAACTCCAGAGTTTATCATTCCTATATCTTTTAATTTCTTATTTTTTTACCATTACTATTATTGTGGTATTGTTGGAGGCAGTACGTTGTTGTTCTGTGGACTTTCTAGGTTACATATTACTAGGTGGAATTCCTGTATCATCTTTAATTCTAAGGCTCACACGGCTTCTGTCAATATGGCTCACCTTGGCAATTGGGTTTCGTTTTGAGTTGTCTTCTCTTTCTCTGCAGGGCTTTGCAAATTTCACCCATTCACGTTTGTACCTCCTTTTGGTCAGCTGCAATGCCGTCCTGTCTTCTCTGTGCTGTCCTCCCGACTGCGTTGAAAGAGATCCCACTTTATCATATGCATGGCAGACAGTCTTCGCTTCGAACATTGTCATAGATAGATAGATACCTATGCTGAGGAACTTTGTGTTTCTATGTTGATGGCCGTTTGCTCACTTTGTCAAGAAGCAGCACTAAACTGGTCATTACTAAGCTATGTGATTTTTAATATTAACATTTGATCATATTTGATTTCCCCCTATATATTCTGCAGTTGACTTTGACTTGTTATGTGTTTAAGATAAAAAGTAAAGAGCCAGATATAGTAGTGCAAGTCTGAAATCAAGAACTGGTGAGGCTGAAGCAGGAGAATTGTAAGGAGTTCAAAGCTAGCTTGGTCTACATATGAGTATCACACTAAGTGGGACTACATAAAAGACCCGTTCTTAAAAGACCATCAACCAACCAACCAACCAGCCAACTAACCAAGCAACCAAGCAACTAACTAACTAACTAACTAACTAACTAACTAACCAACCAATAGAATCCAATAAAATGAAGAATAAAAGGAAATAAGCAAGACCATATGAAATGATAATCATAATATTTATAGATACCCTTAAAAGATTTTGGATTATTTGCTAGAATTTTAGTTTTATATGTTTTCACAGTTGATTATCAAATAATTTGATTAAATACTTTTCTCAATATGATTTTAAGTTTTAAAAGTAACCTCTTATTTCAATGATAAAAACTATGCACTTACCTCTATGTGCAGTTCCCCGTACACCATGAGCACCACCTGTAGACATCAGATAGAAAATGTCACTGGGTTCTTCAAACGCATGTCTATTTAAAGCTAATGGTCCTTACTATTGTATTCTGTTCTTCAGATTATAGTTTGTTTCTAGTTTTAAATATTTTGGTGTACAGAAACATTCCAAAGTTGAAAATCCTACAGGAAAAGGAATACCCTTGTCTCTAACTCTTCAATCTGACTTCAGACTTTTTAAAGATCATGCGTTTTATTTTATGTGTATGAATATTTGCCTGCATGCATGTATGTGCACCATGTGTGTATGTGCATGTGTGTGCATGTGTTGGATCCCCTACAACCAGGGTTAAGGATGGATGTGAGCTGCCATATCAGTGCTGGGAATTAAACCTAGGTCCTCTGTAAGAGCACCAAATGTTATTAACTCCTACAATATATCACCAGCATCATGATTTTCATGTCACAGAAGAGGAACCTACCAGAAGTTAGAGGCTGAGGCTGGAGGATTGTAGCTAGTTTGAGACAAACGTGGCCTATATGGTAAATTTAGATCTGCTTGAATACAGAGGGAAACTGTCAAAACCAAAAGCAACAAAAGGAAACAAAAACAAAGAAGACTCATAGCCACCACCACGACCATCACCATTATCAGCATCATCGTCATCATCACCCCCATCTCTTTGACTACAAATTGATGCTTTTGGCCAGTTGCAACCACTACATGTTTCTTACATGGTTATCATATGATCAGCTCCCAGAGCTTCAGGAACTGTCGTGATAAACTTCTGAAAGTGGTCATGGAATGATTCAACACTATGATGTTGGGCATGGTGGCACATGCCTACAATCCCAGCATGTGGGACGCTAGGCAGCAGGGCTGTAGAGAGTTGGAGGGCAGCCAGGGTGACATAGCGAGACCTGTCTCAAAACACTAGGAAAAATAAAAGCAGCAACAAAATCAAACCCCTGTTATCTATACCGTGTGTTTATTTAAAGCTTATATATAACCCTTATATAAAAAGTTTAGCTCCTTTTTTTTTTTTTTTTTTTTTTTTTTCTGGAGCTGGGGATCGAACCCAGGGCCTTGCGCTTCCTAGGCAAGCGCTCTACCACTGAGCTAATAGCTCCTTTTTAAGACAGGTTTTTTTTGGTTCTGTGATTTTTCTCTCCTTCTGTTCTTTTTAAAGCTGAACTAGAGTAAGGAATATAGAATGGAGCTATTCTGGTTTATGAAATTGGAACCTTTTCTAGAAGCACGGGCTATTCTATGGCAGTCTCAGGTGTTGCTTGCTATTTGATATAGGTCTGCTCTTCTCTTTCCTGCTGCAACTTAAACATTGAACTTTATTTTGAATTCCAGATGTGGTGGTGCTACTCTTTAATCCTAGCACCCATGAGGCCGTGGTAGGCAGATATCTAGGATTTTGAGACCATCCTGGCTTACATAGTGAGTTCTACGCTAGGCAGGGCTACATAACGAGACCCTGTCATAAACAACAAACTAACCAATAAACAAACAAGGTCTTCATTGTATATTACTGATATAAAAATTAAACGAGGAGAGAGGAGGCTGGGCAGCCGGAATCTTTGCTTTCCCAGGAGCCCACAGGCCTGGCATCTGTGTTGCTTTCCACCTGGGATGCATTCCTCTCTCCTTACTGCCTGCCGTCTGTGATTCGTCCAGTCAAGTACCAACAAGCTACATGAAGCTGTCTTTTCTAATGCCTCCCTCTCTGAGTTTGTACAGCTCTCACTCTGTTTAATGCCATTTAACTCACAGCACCCCCTGTATCTTACTATTTGTGTGTATTAAGGAATTTATCCATGAGCTTTTTAAATCCTGGGTCTTATCCTATCATTCCTCCTGTTCAAGTGTTTAAGTATTGGCTGATCCACTGAGTGTGAGATCTGAGGAACAAAGGCCATGGAAAATTACAGGATAAATTACAAGTGTGATTGATAGTGGTGGGTGACTTGATTAGTTTTTATTTACATAACATTGTACTTAATACTGCTATTATTTATTGCGACCACCCAAAGAACATTTTCTTATGTAATCCCTGTTTTGATAGATATAGAGAAATGAGATTGTGAAGACTTTGTCCCAGTTAATAGTCCTTGACCAGTAAGGATTTAAAACACAGACACTTTATCTCCAGAGTGTGTGTCATGATACCAGATCCTAACCCCAAGTGAACGTGAATGCACAGAAGAAAGTTATCTGACAGTCACCTTAGATTTTTATCTGGCCAAAGGCTGTGCTTGATTCTGAAACAATGTAGAGCTATTAGATCATTTACTTTTAAAGAGCGTAATGATAGACAGGTCCAAGTCTGAACCAAAGGAGCGATCCCAGAAGGCTTAGGATGAGAAACCCCTCCATTGTAAACATTTTAACTGAAACTCGGATTTTACATTGCACATGGAGATGATACCCCAAAGTCACATCGTCTGTTAGGAAAGAAGGAAGCAGTGTGGTGTGGTCACTGACTTAGCTGGCTCTGAGGGTAAGGATGGGCCAGGCATACTCCTCTTTACAGGAAAAATGGAGTCATCCAGAAAACATGAATCATGTCTGTACTAGCTCTGAGGAGAATGAGTCTTCTAATAGACATGAAATCCCTGCTCCTACCTTCCCAGGAAGGCAAAGCCCAGTCTATGGAGAGTCAACAGAGCATACCAGGGGCTTGTGTGTGTGTGTGTGTGTGTGTGTGTGTGTATGTGTGTGTGTGTGTATGTGTGTGTTTGTGTGTGTGTTGTGTGTTTGTGTGTGTTGTGTATGTGTGTGTTTGTGTGTTTGTGTGTGTATGTGTATTTGTGTGTGTATGTGTATTTGTGTGTGTATGTGTATTTGTGTGTGTATGTGTGTGTGTTTGTGTGTGTATGTGTGTGTATATGTATGTGTGTGTATCTTGGTTTTCTTTTCAATTGTGTATGTGTGTGTGTATGTGTGTGTGTGTATGTGTGTGTGTTTGTGTGTTTGTGTGTATGTGTATTTGTGTGTATGTGTGTGTATGTGTATTTGTGTGTATGTGTGTGTATGTGTATGTGTGTGTTTATGTGTGTGTGTGTCGGTGTGTGTGTGGATGTGTGTGTGTGCATGCGTGTGTGTGTGTGTGTGTGTGTATGTGTGTGTGTTTGTGTGTGTATGTGTGTGTGTCCAGGGCCTTCATAGAGTCAGAGCCTTCAGATTTATTCATCTTAAATTTTAAAGTTTTCTTTTAATACTGATCTCAAAGAATATCCCCCTTATTTTAGTCTTGTGGGAAAATGTCCTTTGTTTCCAGAAACATGAGGAACCTGACAGGAAACATTTCTGAAGGCTGAGCCCCTCTTTGGCTGGCTATGATTGCAGCTGAGCATCAAGTCTGGGGCCATGGAGCCTCAGGAGTGGACCCTGGCTGGAGAAACAGGCCACTGAGGGTGGTGCTTACAAAGCTCTACCCCTCTCTCATCCCAGCAAGCTGTCTTTGCCTCCAGTGTGAGCAGCCATTGAAGTAAGGTTCTCTTGGCTCGGCTTCACCATCACGCTTTTCAGACATGGACTGGAACTGTGAGCCGAAACAAAGCTCTTCTCCCTTCAAGTTTCTGTCAGGTGCTTTGCAGCAGCTGTGAGAAAAGCAACGTACACAGCCACATTGCCCATTTCTAGATGCACCAAAGAGGGCTCCACACCCTGCTCTGGGGAACCCAGAGGACAGTTCAGTCAATTCAAAGGAATCATTACATGTTTTAAGTATGACTTACATTTTGGGCAAGAAATGTCATGAGATGCACACAGGTTGGCATTTCACTGCTACAACGGATCAACCAACCAATCAGAAGCACTGACTGTGAACATGCCAGGTCATAGCAGTCCTTCAAGACACATTGCTGAATGAGTTACACAATACACACACAGTTCAGGAAAATGAGTGACTTCCTCTTCCCACTTCTATGGAAGCTCCTTCACTTATGGTGTCTAATGTCCTAATAATCCCACTATAGGACGAAAATGCTAACTGGAACACACATTTAACACCAACAACCCTCTGAACACCATAGTTTGGCCTGCTGTCCCCAGAATACCTATCATTCTCTAACACAAAGGCCATTCTACAATGGAGCATTGAATACCTCATGTTATTTATTGGATTTTTTTGGGGTTGGGGATTTGGCTCAGTGGTAGAGCGCTTGCCTAGGAAGCACAAGGCCCTGGGTTCGGTCCCCAGCTCCGAAAAAAAGAATAGAAAAAAAATTATTGGATTTTTACATGGAAAACAAACCCTAATGGTTCTATAAATATTAAGTAGAAAAATGTTCTGTTAATAGTGTAAGCCAGGACTCTACTGAACTTTTGAAATTGAAAGCCACAAAACGTTCTACTAAACTTACTATTCATCAAAGCAAATTATTCAATTGAATGATATATATTATTTTGAAATTAGTATTTAATTTCTGACAACTCGGTTTTCAAGAACCAATGTGTAAACTCAATTAACTTAGAAAGCTGTTTTGTTTGTTTGTTTGTTTGTTTTTTAGCTAAAGTAAATAAAAGTGATGCCCTCGGCTGTTTGCAAATATTCTGAATTGGACGATGTTGCCAAGTGTGCTGGTACAAATCTGGACTATGAATCTTGCTTTTCTTTTTAATTGTGTGTGTGTGTGTGTGTATGTGTGTGTGTATATGTGTGTGTATGTGTGTGTATATGTGTGTATGTGTGTGTATATGTGTGTGTATATGTGTGTATGTGTGTGTGTGTATGTGTGTGTGTATATGTGTGTGTGTGTATCTTGGTTTTCTTTTCAATTGTGTGTGTGTGTGTGTATCTTGGTTTTCTTTTCAATTGTGTGTGTGTGTGTGTGTGTGTGTGTGTGTGTGTGTGCAGGCACATACAGGAATGTGGGTTCCAGGCCATGTATGTGGAGGTTAGAGGACAACAGTAGGTGTCAATCTTCACCTTCAACCTTTTTGAGAGAGATCTCTTCTTTGCTGCAGCGGTTGCCAGGCTCCTGGGCCGAAAGCTTCCATGATTCTCGTGATTCTAGTGCTTCTGCCCTCTTCCCTCACCTAGGAGAGTTCTAATTCCATATGGATATCACCGCATCGGTGCGTGCTAGGGCTCTGATTCAGCTCCCCACACCTGCTTGCAGCCCTCTGCGCCATCGTCCCAGCCTCCAGACTAAGTTACAGCCCAGTCCCAGGCGTGTTCCACTGCAGGATTTGGGACCATGGCCCAACCCTTTCCCTCTCATCTGCCATAGAAGGATAGCGCTATACATTTATGTGTAGGTTCATGTGAGGACTGAAGCATTAACAGGTGTAAACTCCATAGGCGAGCTCAGGTGCACAGTAGGTGCTCAGTAAACAGTAGTGATTTCAGTTAGAGTAACAATAAAAGAAAAGGGGTATCAAAAAACCCTTTGACAAGTATGCAGAGACCCCCTAGCACTGGTGTGTGTGTGTGTGTGTGTGTGTGTGTGTGTGTGTGTGTGTGTGTGTGACTTCTTTCTCCTCTGAGCAAAGGAGCAGTGCTCCACTGTACCCTGTGAGGGTGATCTTTACAAACTTCGGGTTTGCTGCTCCCGCTGCAGTGCCATGAATGTGCCTACTGATGTTGTGCAACACAGCCTGGCTGATTGCACTCCATTAAGAAAAAAGTGTGCATTAGGCAGATTCAATTATTCGTCATGTAATTATGGATAACCCCATCATCTATGTAATTTCAGCATGAGGCATTTCCCCAAGCAAGCCCTCACCTTAGGCTACCAATTGACTTTTTACTGGAAAGGAAGCACCAAGGGCTAGGAGGTTTATGAGAAGCCTCTGGGACACGGAGTGCTCTAGTTAAGGGTGAGAACTGGTTTCTGATATTAAGCAAGGGGGGGATGCTAATTGCTAGAAATAATTGCATCTCCTGACCGCTGCCAAAGTCAGGCCGAGTTAAGTAGTATTCCTGGCAAGCTTCCTCTGCCATTAGAATGTTGAATTTTGAAGATGTTCCGTGGGACTCCCATCTTTATATATTCACTAACAATGAAATAACCATCTCACTGACCAAGAATGGAACGGACACCTCAGAGATTGTCCCATTTATTAAAATGGGTGTTCAGCTTCAGTCCAATTTTTATATACTTTGATATCGTGTAGAAAATATAGAAAAGATGGCTGGAACAACTTTTTATTTCTAGGACACATTCCACTCATGACTTGACATTTCAGTGACCTTCACTTTCCCCTATTTATTATAAACTGTATTAAACGTTTGAGTTTTAAACATCTCTGCTAATCTCCTAAGTAAAGCCTTAGCGAGCATTGTAACATTGACTAGCTCATTCCTCAATAAGGAAGTTATGGCTCAAAACGTGTTTAAGATTTTGCTAACTGTAGGACCTGGTTTTCTTCGAAGACAAGTTGCATTTTCATAAGTAGATCCCCAAAGGTGAGCATCTTCAACTATAAGTTTTTCTTGAAAGTTCCATTTTGTGTTGTGTGAAATAATTAAGATAAATACAGAGAATGGATAAATCCCACACCTTTAAATGGATATTTGGGTGGACTTTGTGCCTTCATCTTCCAAGTGGTTAATCTCAAAGTCCAAATAGCTGAGTTTTTTTTTTTTTTTTGAGAAAAAGCCCTAAATTTGAAAACATGTGGTGTTTCACACTCACAGTAGATGCAGTTAAGGCTGCCCTTTTTCTTGTCATCTTTGTAACATTAGTTTCACAAATACTACATTTTTATTTGTGTATGCACATGTATAGATGAGTGTGTTGTGTGTGTGTGTGTGTGTGTGGTGTGCGAGTGTGATGTATTTACATGTGTATGTGCATGGAGGTCAGAGGACACTGGATGTTCTTCTTTAGCGATCTTTACCTTACTCTCTTGAGACACGGTCTCTCACTGAACATGTCCTAGTGGCCAGCAAGACCCAGGGATCCTCCTGGCTCCATTTCCCACAATGCCGGGGTTTCAGATCACATGGCAGTGCCTGACTTTTTCTATGTGGGTACTGAGGATTCAATCTCAGGTCTTCTTGTTTGTGCAATAAGCTTTCTTATTCTACCAGGCTATCTTCCCTGCCCCATACAACTATCCCAAAGGTACTCTAACTGAAGAAACATAGGACCTTCCTGACTTAAGTGTCAGTGATTAAGACATTAAAGGACAATACTGTGACAGATGCCATCAAGAACCATTCCCAGTCCTGAAATACTACAACTTTAGAACACTTCCTGTTTTCTAAAGTACATCTGTGACTACAAGGATGCTCTCTTCTCACTGTGGGCATTTTAGGAGGCAGGGCCAGGGCTAAGCGCTCTCTCTCTCTCTCTCTCTCTCTCTCTCTCTCTCTCTCTCTCTCTCTCATTTCTGTTTTTCTTTTCTTTCTTTTCTTTTTGAGACAACCTCTCTACAGAGTCCTGGCTGTACTGACCTCACTGCGTTAGAACAGACTGACCTTGAACTCACAGAGCTGTCTGCTCTGCCTCCTGAGTGACTGGATTGAAGGCATGTGCCACCATGCCCATCCTAAGGTGGATGATTCTTATCTGACAGTAGAGGACACAAGACTCGGAGTGAGTCAGTGGAGGAGCTGCACGCTCTTGCCTTTCTGTTCTACCTCACACTGCCATGGTATCCAATGTCTTTGTATGGTGTGTATAAAGGGAAAGGCAGCTACCAACCTTTTCCAGTCATGCCTTTCAACATTCAGACTCCACCCTTCAACAACAAATGGTGCCCATGCTCTGAGAACATTGCATTTTATGGGTAACCGCATTATGTCAAGAGTCTGGGTGGCTCCTGTTTGGCAAAAGGATTCCATTTACCATCACAGAATGAACTGTTCAATGTCACACTCATCCACCTTTCTAAATTCCTCCCTGATTCTCTAACATACACTTTTATTCCAGCCAAACCAGTGGCCCCACAGTCCCTGCCTAAGGGCACAATTGTCCTGTCAACTCCTATTGAAGCCACCGAGTCCTACTTGCCTAACGCCGTTCTCTGAAAGTAGGAGAAAGGATACAGCTTAGCTTGAAGTGGAGCACAAATGCCACCCATATGAACGGTTTTAAAATTTCTTATGCTCACATTAAAAAGTTTTATATAAGTTTATAAAAGTTGTTAAAAAGTTTGACAATTAGTGGTGTAATCTACTGAAAATACTATAATTTCAATATGCAATTGAAATAAAAGCTAAAGATACCTTTGACACTCTGTTGGTATGGCTAAATACTTCAGTGTGTATCTTACATTTAGCAGTATATTTCATCTCAGAAAAGCTATATTCAAAATGATAAACATCCATGTATGGATAGTGGCTATGATATTGCACAGGTCAGATCTATAACCTTCAATTTGTATCTGTCTCTCTGTCTCTGCCTCTGTTCCCCTCCCTGCTCCGTTCCTTTCCCTTCTTTTTCTTTCGGAGCTAGGGACCGAACCCAGGGCCTTGCACTTGCTAGGCAAGCACTCTACCACTGAGCTAAATCCCCAACCCCTTCTTTCCCTTCTTCTCCCCCTGCATGGGCAAAACTTTTTTGAGTGTTGGAAAACACATTTTCTAACTTTCTCACCACTGATACAGTCAGAGAACTGCAGTCACTTCACAGTTAAAAGAGGCCTTGTTCAGTCACTGGTCCCCTCTTTGAAAAGTTACATGATGCCCGTTTTCTGTTTGATCACGGTCATATGAGGGAGAGTTGAGACGCTTTTCCATACAAGGCATGTGTTGCGATGGCAGACAACTTTACGTTTTAGACAGCTTTTGTCGTCTATCTCCCTGTAAGCTTTAGAAATCTCCATTTTCTGTGCTTTGAAATGCACCAATGGCGGGAATGGATGCTGAGGTCAAGTTTGTCATCCACAATGTGGCAATTGGCTTTGGAAACCTTTCCTGTCTTTATTTATATTCAAGTCTTGGTGAGACAAATTATGACATATTTTCACCCCACTAATACACAATGAAGGCATACAATAGCTTATAGCATCTAAGCTGATGCTTTCACTTAGGATTCTCCTTGTCTTTTATAAAACAAAGTGACCCAGTCAACAGAAGAACTACTCTTCTGACATTATTCTCCTGCAAAGGTCATGTTACCCCCTTCCCCCAAAAGCTCCATGTACTTTGTTCATACAGGCTAAACGGAAAACCGGTTTTCTTAAGAATCCTCCCAACTCATCGAGAGTCAAAATGACTTTGATTTTAGTTCAACGGTTGGTGACTGTTCTAAAAAACACGCTGGGTATCAAGATCAGGCATGCAGAGCTCTTAGCCATCTGCCTTAACGAGAGCTTTGTGATCCTGGAGAACCGATTTGCTGGCACCACGAGTGCCGTTTGCATTTGTGTTTTAGAAAACACGTATTGCCTTGAAGAAAACGAAGCTTGTGGAAAATAAAACCTGGGGTTGGGATGGGTTAATCTGATAATGGAAGACATATAAACAGCTACATTAAAATAAACTTTTTTTAGGGGTTGGGGATTTAGCTCAGTGGTAGAGCGCTTGCCTAGGAAGCGCAAGGCCCTGGGTTCGGTCCCCAACTCCGGAAAAAAAAAAAGAACCAAAAAAAAAAAAACTTTTTTTCTGTTTCACATTTCTTTTCAAAATGAAGAAAAACAAAAGAGGAAGGAGTTTAACACTTGCACAATTAGTTCTGCTTCATTCATTTTGGAGCGTACAACAGGGATTCAGTAACCATACCCAGTCTTCTGTGGTAAGCAAGGAAGCAGAGAATTTACTGGTTTTAGCAAAAGAGGAGACTTACCATCAGGAGGGACAGAAGCCTCAGGGCTCTGGGGAATAGGCAGGCCATTGTCACGAGTCTCTGGTGAATAAATCCAAGCCTCTGGCTGCAGCTCTTCACCTGGGTGTCTGTAGCCTATGTCTGAAGCTCCCGTCTGGCAGTGGTGGCTCTGATGTCTGCCCCAGGACTCTCCTGGTGGCCTGTTAGTCTGTTCCTCCCCACCCCAAGCCAAGGATTGGTCTCACCAGAAACGCTTGCATCACTGCCTCCCAGGTAAAAACTGAGACACACCTCAGTTCCTACAGCAATGGAATCCTTTGTTGGAAGCTAAATGAGAGGTTCACGGGCTAAAGACAAGAGCTGAATGGGAAGGTGTCAGATGAATAACACATTAATCGTGGCATGGAGGTGCAAGAGCTAGCCCTGGCCACAGCAGAAAAAGAAATTCTAGTTGGTTTCTAAGGCCACAGCTGAAAACTGGAAAGTAGACAGGAAAGAGAAAATTTCCCCAAATCTACTTGTGAAAAAACACTTCTTGTTTTCAGGCTATGTATGGGTGAGTGGTGTGTCTTAATTAATAATGTACGCTACTGAAAGGCCTACGAACAACCAAGAAGGAAAAACACGGTAGCTAGTGACTGTGAATACACAGTCTGAATAAAATCAACCAGAAATAAATAGAAACAGACAGCTCATGGGCGTGCTGGGGTTTGAGGTATATGACTCATGTTCTGAAGGGTCGGATTGTGTTGATGCCGCTGACATCCTATTGTGCCTTTGTTCACTCATAACTTAGAGAAAGTAGATTGACTGTGAGATAGTTATCACAGTGCTCTTTTAATTACACCTTTAATTCCCCCAGGCCGTCAGCCTGCACACCGCTGCATGCTTAGAATCAGTGAAACATTTGGACTATACCTGTGTTAGGAGTTGGGGGCTAGAGCAGGATCTTTGTCGGTTTCACAATATCCAAAGGAGGATATTCGGAAGAACAATTTTATTTTTAGAAGTATTGATGCATTGTTTTAAAAGCATTTTACTTCCCAGGAGTTCATTTAACCCTAGAGTATTTAGCAGAAAATGTTATGTAGGCCAGAAGTTTTAAAAAAATCCGGTAAGAAGTATGTTGCCTCTGTTTCTTTTTAAATGTTGGTGAAATATACAGGAAAGCTACTGTAGTTTTTATAATTTTGTGTGTTTGAGTGTGTGTGTGTGTGTGTGTGTGTGTGTGTGAGAGTGTGTGCATGTGTGCTTGTGTAAAATCAGAAGACAACTTAGAGCCCTCTCCTATCATGTGGGTCATGGTGATAACTTAGGACAGCTTTGGCCATGCCTGCCTCCAGAGCTGAACCACATCTCCAGCCCTCCTGTCAACCACAGTTAAGGTACAGCTCAGTGTCATTCAGTACATTCACAGAGTTGTGTAGCTGTGATCACTATTACCACTCATCTCCAGAAAACTATTGTCCTAGACACAAAGACTTCTTTTTTGAGAGTCAAAGGCTAATGGACATAGCCAAGTCCACTTGTTTTATTGTGAATGTGTGCCTTGGTGCGAGCATGGAATACCTGAGCAGGGTTGAATAGCTATGCAAAACTGTATGGCTGCAAAGGAAACTGATTAACTCTATGTCCTGTTAATTTGCTGATCCTGGGTGATGCCATAAATGTACGTGTGTGTGTGTATGTGTGTGTGTGTGTCTGTCTGTCTGTATATGTGTGTGAGTGTGTGTCTGTGTGTCTGTGTGTATGTGTCTGTGTGTATGTGTTATATGTGTGTCTGTGTCTGTGTGTGTGTCTGTGTGTGTTCTGTGTGTGTCTGTGTGTCTGTGTGTCTGTGTGTCTGTGTGTGTTCTGTGTGTGTCTGTGTGTCTGTGTGTGTATAGTAGAGTAGAGGACAACCTTGGGTATTATTCTTAACGTGCCATCTTCCTTTGACTTATTTGTTTATTTATTTGAATAAACTCTCACTATGTAGCCGTTGTCTGAAACTCACTCTGAGGACCAGGCTGGTCTTGAACTCACGCAGATTCACCTTTGACTCTGGATTATTGGAATTAAAACTATGTGCCACTTTTCTCCCTGGCTTAAGATTCATCAAGTAGGCTAGGCCAGATGGCCATCAAGAGCTAGAGATCTATCTGTCTGGTCCCCTAGCTCTGAGATCGAGCACACTGCCATATCTGGATTTGGGGTTCTGGTGATTGGACTGTGACCCTTGGGTTCATAAGACAACCATTTATCAACTGAGCCATCTCTCTGGCCCCATTATGTCTTCAAACAGTATTTGTGACAAATCTGTTGGGCATTGGAGCCTGTCACAGAAAAATAATTAGTGAATCTTTTAAAATCTACTTCTATTTGGAAAGAAAACTTCAAGAGGTCAAGTTTGACATTCCCTGTAGAGATTCTTCCATTGTGGTTCCAGCAAGCATATTCTATACACTTTGGGACTAGAATCAGAACGGGAGCCCTTGGCAACGCTGAAGGGCTGAGGTCCAGGACGAAGTATTTGGACAATGAGGTCGTTATGTGAGCAGGCGTGAGAAGTTGAGAGGAGATTTGTTTTACTTGCTGGTGTCTTGTGCAGTGTTAAATGTAATGATCAAATGTTAGGCGTCTTCTGAAATTAGTGTTTGAACATAGCTAAGAGTGAAGAGGGCTTTGGCGTACATACGTCTACCCTGATTGTTCCCGCGGGAGGGTAGGCAGAGGTTCCCTAATTGATTAGCTAAATAAAGACAGAATCAATCAGTGGGGAAAGATATGGAGGCTGGTTTTCCGGGTCCAAGGAGGAAAAGGAGGAGATGGGATAGAGAAAGGGCTTTCAGCCAGGCTGTGGAGCAGAGAAGACATACTATGTAGGCCTGGGGGGCTGTTAGAAACCCGGTGGCGGCCTCTGCCACAAGAGGAGTTCCGACACAGGATAGCTGATGAATTTAGAGCAATAGATTCCGTGCCCAGAGGTTGCAACATCTGGCTGATTTTAAATATTAAGATTGTCTGGTGTTTTTGATCCGTGAAGACTCAGGTGGGCAAGCGAGCGAGAGAGAGAGAGGAAGGGGGGGGAGAGAGAGAGAGAGAGAGAGAGAGAGAGAGAGAGGAAGAGGGAGGGAGAGAGAGAGAGAGAGAGAGCAGCTGCTTGGCAGTCATTGGTGGTCAGCAGGGGTGGATGGTCAGTGTAGAGCATTTGCTGCTCCGGGCATTTTGGGAAGAGCGCTAGCTAGCGGGTGAACAGCTGAGTGAGGCCAGTGTGGTCATTAGAGGCTAGTGGAGCTAGCTAGCGGGCAGCTGCTGATTCCAGAGCCTAGCGCGCCATTTTTAAAAATTACACACTATCGGGTTGGGGATTTAGCTCAGTGGTAGAGCGCTTGCCTAGCAAGCGCAAGGCCCTGGGTTCAGTCCCCAACTCCGAAAAAAAAAATTACACACTATCGATGACGTTGAACATGGCAGGCAAGAATCTACTAATAATTTAGGATTCTCGGATTGATCAGACACAGTGAAGCAGGTCTGGAAGGAGGGAGAGGTAGTTTCTCAGCGAGTGGAGTGGAGTCGCTGTATATCCAGTGTGGGCATCTTAAACAAAGAAACACAGGGACAGACTCTGAGGTTTCCTGCTGTGAAAAGAGACAAGATGGCAGCTCTGAGGAAGAGAGCCAAACAATAAAAGCTGCCTGCTTCCTATAAGCAGGTAATCATAGGGTAGAATTCTAAGTTTGGTTTAATTGTTTTTAAAGTTAGAAGAGAGTGTAGATTTTGCCCGAACCACAGGGGAATTCTTCCAGTGTTTCTGAACTAATGCAGGAAGTTCCAGCCCAGAGGTGCTGGGAGTCCTGCTTTGCAAAAACAAACTGACCTAGAGGTAGGCAGAAAGGGCTTCTGCCTCCCACAAAGGACAGAAGGGAGATTGTATGAGAACAGAAATGTTTTAGAGAAGTCATGAAGTCTTACAGGACCACTCATATCTATTAATGTGGCCTCCTCGGGATTTTGGGTTAAATATCCTGGCTTGACAAGATTAGAAAAAACCTAAGAATAGGCTCTTACAGTATTTGAGTTTACTTCATTTGTTTTGAAGTTTTAATTATCAAAACGGGTGTGATTTTGAGTTTTGTTTTTTTATTTCATCATTCCTCTGGGAGAGAGTCAAGCTAAAAGTTTGTCTGGCTACTGGCTAAAGGACATGCTAATCTGGGAGAAAGGCTTTATGTTTGTGTTTATAGAAAAGGCCGTTAGGCTCTAGACTCCCTCCAGAATTATATGGATCAGATGTGACAGAGGGAGACTTCCCCTACCCCCCACCTCCCGGAAGAACTAGGAAAGTTTAAGAGAACCAAACAGGAAAGGTAAAGATTCTTTGTGCCATTCTTCACACGGTACGAACGAAGACTTAGGATTGGTTATTACTAAAATTGGCTCATAAAAAAGACTGTCTTTCACATGTTCAAACAAGGAGCGAAATTCTTTCTTAACTAGTCTGTTCACCCTACGCAGACTAACACAATCCATGCGGATATCTTGATGATACTTAAATTCTGTTTTGAGATTTGTATAATGTGGAGTGTACAGCTTTGGTGAGATTCATCCTCAGACACGCAGGACAGACCTGCTTGGACTTCTGGTGTCATGGATTCCAGGTCGCTTTACCCCATTCAACCATTCAGATGGATCCAGTCAGAACATTAGAGACTAATAGCAATTGTTGGCTCGGCTTTCTTCAGGCTTAACCAACTCTCTTATTTTTCCCTACCCTTCCTCTCCCCTTTAAAGCTATTTCATTGCCCTCATTTAAGAGGTAGAAGTTGTGGAGATCGTTGTCCCAGACCCTTATATTTGGGTGGATGGTTCTGGTTATTTTATGAATTATACTTAGGCTGTATTTTAAGGGACAATTTGGAAATGGTCTTAATTTGAACAGGAAGGAACTAGCTGGAATTAATTGTGAGGCTGTAATCTTAATTGGTAGAAATCTTTATAATTGATACAAAGTTGAAGTCATAATTTCTTACATTGGTACAGAATTTACTTTTGATACAAAATTAAGGTTTTGATAGGTATGAATTTCTTATATTGATATAAAAATTGGGATTAGTATTGATACTCTTAGACAGGCATTGTGCCTATATGACTCTTTCAAAAATACAAATTTAGGGCTAGATAGCAAACTCATAGTTCTGAGTGAATTATAAAAGGGTATTTTTTGAGATATTTTAATGAGAAATAGCTGAGTAGTTAAAGGGAGAGAATTCAGATATACTTTACATAGTCTTCAAAAGCATCAGAAGTCCATAGAATACAACATTGATAGTCATTTAATTATTAAAAATCATTTGTCTAGAGACATGTCTGTGTCTGACATCCCCCCCCCCCCCCCCGCCACAGTTCAGAGAGGATGTTGAGCATCAACTTCTATGAGGTTGCTTTTGTGGCAGGGCAGCCACTGGGCAGAAGTTGCCCTAATTCATCTACGAACAAAAAATACTGTCCATGAAAGGACACAAGATGCAAGATAGTCAACAGCTTATCTCTGCCAAGACAGATAAGCTAGTCCTTCATAATAATTCTTGTTTCACTTAAGGTCTGTCCTAAGTTCTGAGTCAGAATGTTGAAGACAATCGCTCCATCGTTTTGTGGAATAGGAGACTGTGAGGTCTCTTCTTGCCTCTGCCTCCTGTGTGCTAGGACGACAGATGCATACTACCATATCCAGCTTGAGATTATATTAATTTTGCAATTTAAAAAGTTATTTGAAAAATAATATGAATAAAGTAAGATTTTATGAATGATATTTTAAACATATGGGGAGGAAGGAGATGAACCAAGTGCTTTCATTTTTCTGCCATGATTTTATTATCTTGCAATTCTTTAGATTATTCTTGAGCTAATGGCAAAGGGATCCACAGGCATCCATCTAGGGTTCTCTAATTTTCTCTTCTTTTTCTCTTCTTTTTCCTTTTTGTCTCAGTGCCCTTAACAGTTTCCTTATGTTTTATTTTACCATTTCATTCTAGTATGCCAGTGTCTAAAATACTTGGAGCATGTTCCCCATGCCATTTTGTCCTCTTTCTCTATAAGAAGACATATGATCTTTGTCTTTATGAGATTTGTGTAATTGAGTTAGTATGATTATCTTAGATGAATCAATGTTTTGTCAAGTAACATACCTTGATCTTTCTTTATGATTGAAAAACATCCCACTGTGTATATAGACTATATTTTTGTTATCCATTCTTCTGTTGAGATGTATGTTGGTTCTATAACTAAGCTACTGTGAAAAGTGCTTCAGGAAACATGGATATGCAAGAATAGCTGTGATATGTTGACTTGGAATCCTTTTGGTAAATATCCAGAGTGGTGTAGCTTGTTTATAGAGCAAATCTATATTTGGTCTTTTGAGGACCCTCCATACTAACTTCCACAGTGGCTATAAGCTTGTTATTTTCTTAGAAAGATGTGCCTCTTAGTAAGGTAAGGAAGTGTCCTGGTGCAGCCCTGTTTATGTGGCTGTAGGAAATCAGTCTAAAGGGTGATTTTATGCAGTATCTTCTGTACTCAGTGGTGCTTTCTCTTGCTATTCATTTGTGTTTGGAATTAAAGAGGTTGTGAACTGCCATGTGGTGCTGGAAATTGAACATGGGTCCTCTGGAAGAACAGCCAATGCTCTTAACCACTGAGTGTTTTCCAGTGCTTTCTGGTTGAGCAATGGTGTTATTATTTTTGGGATAATGATTTGGAAACCCAAGCCTAGCTTAAACTGGCTCTTGATCAAGAGACTGATATCAAAGCGAGAATCATAAAAATAACAATTAAAGGGGAGCTTCATTGTATGTTTTGGTTGTGAACCAACTAATGTACCATGTGAAGACAGGAGAGTCTGAAAGCAGATCCAACACAAGCTGAAGAATTCATCCCCCCTTTGCTGGAAATTGAACCATGTCATACTGCGTCTCAGAAGCCAAGCAATCAAAATGGATATCTATTCAAATGGGCAGAGATTCCAGAAGTTTCCATGCTGTTTTTGAAGCTCATTATCTATAGTAATTCCCTTATTCATCAAGTACAGAAGGCTCATTAGACTTCAGCTTCCCGGGCAAGCCTTTGCTGGCTTTCATTGCTTCCACTGGAAGCATATATGTAGTCTGTGTCACACTCACTGAATTTTGAATGTTTCATTGTGCAGTGTTCAGAGATTCATGAATGGAGGTTAGTGCTACCAGTCAAAAATGCACCTGTATTTTAAAATGTCTAGCAAAAGTATGGATTCGTCATCTTCTGTCATTCAAGATAGTGAGAACTATAAACCTCTCCCATTCTGCTCATTCAGGGGAGGCATCCAGATGTGTCTGGATGTCTGATTGTGTTTCAGACAACAGTTTTTATTTTAATTAGTGGAAGCCAAGCTGCTGACCCAACAATGCTTCACCATGCTTTGGAGATTCTTAGGAATATATACTTTTCTTTTCTTTCCTTTTCTGTTCTGTTCTTTTCTCTTCTCTTCTTTTCTTTTTTCAATACAGAGTAGTCCTGGATGTCCTGAAACTCACTCTGTAGACAAGACTGGCCTTGAACTTGGAGATCCACCTGTCTATGCTTCCCAAGTGCTGGGATTAAAGTTGTATACTAATACTGCCCAGCTTTCTTAGGAACATTTTTAAAGAAAGCATTACATAATACATGTGTGTGTGTGTGTGTGTGTGTGTGTGTGTGTGTGTGTGTATGTGTGTTTGTGTATACTTGTGGTATCAAGGATTAAACCCAGAATTTTGCACATGCCAGCAGAGAACTTTACTACTGAGTTACAGATTAATGTTTATGCCTAGACTTCCAAAGGGTAAATATAAATTAAAAAATTAATGTATGCTACGAACCAGGGTCAACCTCTCTTTGCTCGGACAGAATCTGATTTGGTAACTGCTTACTTCTGGAAATGTATTTGTAAAATAGTAAAATGTGGGAGTGAGGAGTTTTCTAGCTAATCCTCAATGCTACTTCAGAACAAACTTTTTCTTAGTTCCTGTGATTTGCTGGAGGTAAAATTGACAGACTTGAATCTTTTTACAAAATGTATATTGAAGTCATGAGTTCTATTTTTCTGCCAGCTACATAGTCAAAATTTGTGGCATCTCTCCCGTGGCAGGGACAAGGACTTACAGCTATCTTCTTGCTCAGGTAGCCATTACCACTCACTAACATCCTATATATACCGTCTCAAAAAGATAATGTCTTCCACACTGAGTGGTGGTAGCACACACCTTTAATCCTCGTAATTAGGAAGGCAAAGGCAGGTAATCTCTGAGTTCAAGGCTAGCCTGGTCCAGGATGGCTATGGCCACACAGAGAAACTCTGTCTCAAACCCCCAAACAAATAAATGAACAAAGAACACCACAACCACCACCAACCGCAGCAACCAAATCAACCAAACCCAAAACTCCACACACAACATCTGGACAGAACACCAGTGGTGCAGGCATTAAGATCGACAATTAATAAATGGTACCTCTGGAGTGAATGAAAAAGCTTCTGCAAGACAAGAGACATTGTCAATAGGACAAAGAGGGAGCCTTCAGAACAGGGAAATATTTTTACCAAAACCGCATCTGATAGGGGTCTAATATCCAAAATATGTAAAGAACTTGACACTAGATATTAAAAAAAACCTAAACAATCCAATTAAAAATGGAGTACAGATCTAAAAAGAGAATTTTCAATAAGACCCCCAAGTGGCGCAGAAAACTTTAAAAAACGTTCAACATTCTTAGCTAGCAGGGGAATGCAAAATAAAAATACTTTGAGATTCCACCTTGTATTTGTCACAATGGCTAAGTGATAGCTCATATTCGGGAGAATGTGGAGCAAGGAGAACATTCCTCCATTGCTGGTGGAAATGCAGACTTGTATAGCCATTGTGGAAATCAATACGATGGTTTCTCAGAAAATTGGAAATTGTTCTACCTTAAGATCCAGTTATACCACTCCTGTGCATAAACCCAAAGGATATTCCATCCTACCACAAGGACACACTCAGCCATACTCATTGAGGCTTTATTCATAAAAGTCAGAAACCGGAAACAACCTACATGTCCCTCAACTGAAGAATGAATAATGAAAATGTGTTATATTTACACAAATGGGATCATGAAATTTACAGGTAACTGGATGCAACTAAAAAATATCATCCCAAGTGAGGTAACCCAGAAAGACAAAAATGATATATATTCACTTACATGAGGATATTAGTTATTAAATAAACGGTAAACAAGCTAGAATCCACAGACCCAGAGATGTTAGGTCAAGAGTAGAGCTCCAGGGGACACATGAACTTGCCGGGAAGGGGGAATAGAACAGATTTTGTGGATAGACTGGGTACAGGTAGGGGTGGAAGAAGGAGGGATCAGGGGTAGGAGGGAAAGGATGCAGGGAGAGATGGCTGGAAGCAATCAGGGGGTAGTGTAAAGCTTAGTGCAGTGGAAACTTCCTGGAATCCATGAGGGTGACCCTAGTGCAGACTCCTAGTAATGGAAGATATGGAGTCTGAACTGGCCATCTTTTGAGGCCAGGCAAGATTTCCAGTAGTGGGCCCGGGTTGCATTTGGTTGAGTTGTTGGCCAAGAAGTTCCTGTGGAGATCCCTAAACAAGGGATGTTAGAACAGAAGGTTGCTCTCTGAAAACTGATGGATCAGGGTGCATTGCATCTCCAACCTCCTCATAATCTTTTTGTGGGTCAGCCATGTCCTCATGGGCTTCAAAGACTTCCCCTTCCTCGTTGCCCTCACTCACGTACCAGTGCATAAAGGGCTGCTTGGCACATATTAGATCAAACTTTTGATCTAGACCTCATCAGCGGTGGTGCTGCTCAGCATGAACACAGCTCTCCAGACCTTGGTCAGATCTCCACCATGTACCACAGTGGGAGGCTGGTAATTAATGCCAACCTTGAAGCCAGTGGGGCACCAGTCTACAAAATGGGTGGTACACTTGGTTTTGATGGTAGCAATGGCAGCATTTACATCTTTGGGAACCACATCATCATGGTATAGCAGGCAGCAAGCCATGTATTTACTATGTTGAGGGTCACACTTCACCATCTGATTGGCTGGCATTGGTGATCTCTGCAATTTAAAATTGTTAGTGGTGGGCTTTCTCAGCAGAGATGACAGGGACTTATATGGCCCGAGGGAAGTGAATGCAAGGATAGGGTACCAGGCTGGTCTGGAATGCTGTCATGTTGTGGTAAATACTATTAAAAGAATTTATTAACCCACACTGTTGCTGGCTCTGAAGGGCCACATGGCATCTGTGGGGTATTTTCATTTCAATCAACAAAGCATCTTAACTGCTAAGCTCCCAATCTCACACTTACACGGCTACTCTCTGAGCCTGTCAGCAATCTTTCCATCACTCTAGTTCCCAAGGCAGGTCGCTGCCACAGCAGTTTCTTACAGAGACCGTCTCTTACAGGTTTCTTGCTGTGGACTCTGCTCATGTTCCCAGCATTGGCCCCCTGTGGTTATAGTCTGAACTCCAGTAACGTGTTAAAATCAAAACTCAATAAACTTGTAACTTATCAATCAGATTTAAATCTTGAATTCTCAATCCACAAAACATCCACATAATAAACTCATGACCAATTGATAATGATATAAACTGCCCACCTAGATAAGACAAATTGTCCTATAAAAATCCATCTCTTAGGAAACATTCATAACTACCCGTGACCATTTAAGGCCACACAGATCGGGGTCGTCCTTCTCTGCCTCCATCTTGGTTCTTCTTCTTTCTTTTTCCCTCTCTCCCTCCCGCCTTTCAAAAACTCTGTCCCCGCCTTACTTTTTCATTGCCCAATCACAGACCTTGCCTTATCTTGTGCCTGCAGAAAGACAACAATCTATACGGTCAGACCAAATCCAGGGCTCCATGGTATCTGAGGGAAACAGTGATTGAAGACAATCACTAATAAGATTATAAGTGTAATAATAAGGTGGTATAAGTTAGTGTAGGTTTGGTTCTCGAAATGTTGAGATTTCTAGGAAAGATGTCGTGGATAGCCTCATTGTGGACTATGAAGGCGTAATCAGAGCGCTACGTACGTGGTGAGGATGGAATTGTATGGCTCAACCACAGCAGTGGAAATCTGCAGGGCTGGAAAAATGGAGAACTCCAGCTTGGATTTCTGTCTGTAATCGACAGAGAGCTGTTCCATCAACATGAAGGTGAACCCAGAGTCAGTTTCCCTGCCAGAGCTGTGGAAAACCAAGAAACTCTGAAGACCCATGCACTGGTCAGCGAGCTTGTGAATTTGGTCCAAAACAAGGTCAATGATCTCCTTGTCAATGGTGTAGAGGTCATGGGCATAGTTAGGATAGCATCTTCTTTGCCTAAGATGAGCTGCTCAGGGCGGAAGAGCTGGCAGAAGGTACTAGTGTGAGCATCATCAATTACTGTGGGTCCCAGGTCTACAAACACTGCCCAGGACTGTGCTTACCGTGTCTCCCTGGAGAAGGTGTTGAAGGAGCCATTTCCTCCTTCAATGGTCTTGTTACTTAGCATCTGGCCATCTGGCTGGATACCATGTTCCGAGCAGTAGAGCTCCCAACAGGCATTGCTTATCTGGATACCAGCCTGGCCAATGTAAATGGAGATGTACTCATGCATATTTAATCCTTGAAGTGGTTTGTGAAAACTGAGGAAAGGAAGAGAGGGTGACAAGGATCTCCCATTAGTAGACTACCAAGGAATCCAGGGGAGAAGCAGTGTGTGTCAAGAAGAATCTATTTTCATTTAAGACAACAAAATTGATACTATCTTCCAGTGTATTTAGAACACAATCTAATCTTCCTGTTGCAGCTTTAAACACACAGGATCCTTGGCTTCTGTCTTCTATTGATTGAATTGTATTAGTATCATACTAACAAGTCTTATTTTTAAAGTTTTTTTTTCTGAATTAAATTGCAACCCAATTCTTCTTCCAAGGGAAGAAATAACAAGCAGAATGTTCTGAAGGTTTCTTAACTCCATGCCAGAAGATATAGTGACCACTGATCAGCACCTGGGCTCTCTGTCATGTCATATATGGTGATCTAAGGAGGGAGAGTGTCTGCAAGCAACATGGCATATTGAGAAGACACAAGCTAAAGATCTCAGTTCTCAGTGTAGTTAGGAGTACCAGCTCTGGCATGGCAAGGTAAGGCCATATATCTCAGGGCATATATCAAGGTAATGTGTCATGCTTAATTCTTCAAGGCCTGTTCATTTTTTTCCCTCAAGACTCATATACTCCTGACTTAGTGAGGCATTGGGCATCTATGCTAGTGTGATTAGTAAGTTCCTAGTGCCTTTGCAAAACCTGTAAAACTTGTAGAACTCACCGTGCTCAGGGATTTTTCTATTGTATCGTAACCAGAAGTTCTGAGATACGTCCTGGAAGGATTAGCTGGTGAGGATACAACTTTCAAGTGTGGTTGTCACTTCTGCTTTCCTGGGGACAGAATGATTCTGCCTCATCAGAGACTGTTTTGTTCTCACCTATGGTTGGGCAACCGTTGCCCTACAGTTTGGGATGTCTCGTTGGCCTTTCTTTATCATTGCCATTATCCTATCCATTAATATTAAAGGTGGAACCTGTTGTCTGCTTCAACTCTTCATGAATACGTTGGTTAGTCTATAGAAATTGTCTATATTATTTTACACTGCTTCCCTTTGGACTATGATTACAAGTTACTTCCCATGTCTAAGTTTCTCTAGGATCCCCAGGATTATTTAGTCTGAACATTAGGTGTGACTCTCAAAAAACAATCCTTAGAGTAGGGGTTTATATTTTTTGACCCAACACTAGTACAGATGCAGCATATATGGTCCCTTTCTGGAAATTGGATCAAAAGAAGGATGAAAGTAGAGAAAGCCCCACCTCTCTCCTCCCTCCACATGACTGCTGCTCCATGAGTCACTCAAGGCTGAGTTTCTGATGTATTAGACAAAGCACAAATTTGATGGATGTTTGTTCTCACCCCTCAACTTGTGCAATATAGTAGCTTAGTGTTAATCTTCTGTTCTGAGGTGCAGAGTAAGGCTGACACATTCTCAAGACACCCTTTTGCTTCCTTACAAGTAGGAGCCATACAGTGTAGGCTGCTTAGGCATCTCTTGGAGGAAGTGCCAAACTCAGGCTATTTAAACTCTAGGTTCACTTTTCAAAATCTCCTCAACATTCAACCGGTTTATCAACGTTCTCCTATAATTTGGAGAGGGGCTCATTTTTATAGTTAGTATTTGCATAGGAATCAAGTAATACCTTCAGTTTTTAACATTTATCATCATACTTGTATATGGTACTTTTCTTAAGAAATCTAATTCCTAGAAACATTTGGGGGGGGTGTTATAGAATAAACATAAAAAAACCAAAGTAACTTTTCTGTAGTAATGAGATTTAGATAATGACACGAGAAAAATAATCTATTTAGGTCCTAGCTAAAAATGATCAAATATTTGGAAGTAATTTTCTTAAGGATGCACAGGAGACCATTAAAGAAGGACATAAAATGAAAGAAAATAATAGCAAGATATCACGTTTCTGGATGAAGCAAGCTGTTCCTGTAAAGAAACAATTCTTTAAAAAGTCTACATGTCTTTTTCAGGATTGACTTGGAATTTGGGCAGAGTATAAAGCTGGGGGAAGACCCATAAGGAAGAAAGGACAATTGGTTCCAAAATGCTCAAAGAGGCAAACTGAGGCAGCCATCATACCGAGTGGAGGAGTGTGCGGTTACCATGTGCAAAGCCCTGTCTTCATCCTCTAGCAATTCTACCTAAGGAAGCCCAGCAATAACAAAGGCATAATTGAGAAGAACAGTGAAGGGTCTTGCTTTAGCAGGCATCTAAATTTACTCTAGTGCCTCTATTGTCTCCAAAGCAGCTATTAGGTAGAACTGTTGCTTCCGGAGGCCTAGAAGAATGGCTCAGCAGTAGAGTGGTGCTGAGTTTGATTCCTAGCACCTATGTTGGGCAGCTTACGCTCACCTGTAACCCCAGCCTCAGGAGGACGCTCTACACCTACAGGCACTTGCTTTCATGAGCACGTGCCCCTCTTACATGCATGTGATTAAAAGTTACAAACAAATCTTAAAAACAAAACAAAAACGAACCATGTGTCTGGACTCAGGGCTCTCTAGGAAAGCTTTGGCTACAGCAAGGTTGGCTTTGCTTCTAATTCTGTGTTCCTGTTATGGCTGGAAGAAGGAATCATCTAGTTCTAAGATGGGAGATGGTAGTAAGCCTTTCTGGTTCAGCCACCATAACCTTGTCGCCATAGTTCCCCATCTAGAGCTTTCTTTAGGGAATGACACTGATGAACATTTAAAGCTTATTCTAGCTGTAAGTTCAGCAGGGCACAGGACATGCATTGGGAGTGCTAGTGAAAGTTACCTAGGACTTGGTAAGTCATATTCTGACATGGGAGTGGACATTGTGTTTGGCCATCTCACCCACATCAGTCACCACAGTACTGTTTTTTGTCTGCTCCTTTGATTGTCCTGCAATTGTTCCACCATGTAAAGGTGAAAATCATTAGTGCAGCAACACCCGGTGAGGGCGGGATTGCTCCACAAGAACATAAATAAGATAAACACGATGTGGAAAGCAAACTATTCTGCAGACATTAAAAGGAATTAATTCGGGCTGAGAGATGGCTCAGCGGTTAAGAGCACTGACTGCTCTTCCAGAGGTCCTGAGTTCAATTCCCAGCAACCACATGGTGGCTCACAACCATCTGTAATAAGATCTGATGCCCTCTTCTGGTCTGAAGACAGCTACAGTGTACTTATATATAATAAATAAATAAGTCTATAAAAAAATTAATTCAGGTATCCCAGTTAGCTTCCTGCAGTGTCATCCTTTTGCATAAGAAGACCGAGGTATAAAGTAGTACATGGTTTTACATGTGTTAGTATGTGGCTATATATATGTAAATATCTTATATGCAGAGAAAATATGAAAAACCAAATGTTAAGCCTTTGGGTGAATTTTTACATAAAATGGTGCCACTACTTTATATTCCACAGAGGGCAAGTGTCATTTCAACTAAAAAGGAAGTGGAAAAGGAACTCACTGGAACTTTTTAACATGTGCGTCTGAAAAATAAAATACTTTGATTAAAATGTATTTTCACTTTTCAAAGTTATCTAGAAAAAAGGAACTTGACTCTAACATGAAAAGTTATATATATATATATATATATATATATATATTATATATATAATCATTATGTTAGGGACTTTTTCTACTAATAAAAAATACCATATTGACATTGAACTATTGAATTCCTTTGAATGACACGTTTTTCTTTCAGTGAGAAAAATGTCTGGAGACAGGAATCAGCTGTACACATTGTGCTGAAGGTGTTGGCAGAGTGACCAACTGCATGCATTTCCTTCTATTATGGCTGACAGAGATGGATGAGAGACAGGAGTGGGTCTGAGGAAGAACACCCTTTTCACTTGTGGTTGGAAGTAAAAAAAACCCAACCAGCATCTTCTATTATTTGGAAATAACATTCCTACTGTTGAAGATAAAAGCATTGCAGTTCTGGAACATGGTGTTTATAAAAAAAATAACATGCGTAGTTCTGAGACTCATTACCACTTTTTAGGGGCACAAAAGATTTCAAAATGGGATCCCAGGGCTGCGATGCTCACTCAGTGGCCGAGTAGTTGCTTTAGCCAAGATCCTGGGTTCATTCAGGAGGATGGAGGGTACAGCTCAGTGTAAAGGGTAGGTCCTAAGAGGTGAATGTGGTTGCCGCTGTCTTTATCACCAATTCAAGGTAATGTCTGTGGAAGGTCTACTGAGGAGCACACCAGCATCTGCATTGGTTGGGTCTAATCCAAGAGGCTAATGAGGATTCTAAGAGGTGGTTTGAGTTGTGTCACTACTTTTTAGAACAAGGCCATCTTTAATGAAGTATTTAATTAAGTTCAAGTGAGTGGGTCCCTTCCAAATGGAATAGCATGAGTTCTGAAAGGGGAGGGTCTGAAGCTCTCATCTGTTACTTCTTATCTGTTCACTGATTGGCTTTCACTATGTACCTACTGGGTGTGTAAGAACATGAGCAAACCGTTGGGTGAGAGGGGAGAGATGAAGAGAATTGAATGTGCTTCTTGGTTAGGGTCAGATGGGCCAGCGACAGAGCAAAGGATGTCCTACTGGCTTCCCTTAATTCCTGTCAGGCTACAGCCTAAGCCAGTGAGCACCTATGCAAGGGTGACTTCTGCCAGGCCGGGAAGCTGAGATTCAATGTGCTGCTCAATACTGGAGTAAACATCGGTTAGTTTACCCTAGACACCTTTCACTGGAGGTGTTATTAACCCTGTTTTATACCAGACGGTCAAGGGTCTGAAGTAATGACCACTGGGTTTTATCCAAAGCACAATGGTGATATGCTGAGGATTTGGGTCAGATGTCAGTTTTTTTTTAAAACGAGGCCATCACTATATCACGGAGCATTAGGTAACTTAGCAGGAAGTAGGACTGTCACCTGCAAGTTCCTTCCTGGTGGGCTGGAAACAAAGTAGACGTATGCACCATGATCCTGCTTTCCTAAAATCGTGGTGTTTGTTGCTAGGTCAAATGTCTTCTCATCCGTGTGCTTCTCATAGTGGGAATTTTATTTGGTTTTTGCCCCATTTTCTGGCTTGTAAACTAAATTTGCTCTTTTGTCTTAGACCTGCTCCTAAAAAAAGTCCTCTGGCTTATCCTTGTTCCGTGGAAGGTTATAAGATGCTCTCCTCATCCTAGAGTGGTTCTGCCAATGCCCAGAAGGGAGGAATGGTACCCAGAGAAGCCAAGAAAAATGCTGAAGTGGACACACCTTGCTTCTTCCGTCCTGTCTGTTAGCAATTGTTCCCACACAATAACTTCTGCATAAAACCCAAAGACTGGGCTTAGAGAACTTCTGGGTCCTTATCACTGGGAAGACTGAGGCTTCACAGAGGGCACTGGGGCTTCCTGTTCCTTCTCCTAACCTTACCTTCTTCATCTCTCTACCTATGTCCTTTATGACAAAGCCTAAAAAAGGTTTGCCCCAGCTCTGGGAGCTTCTGGAGAAAATTAATGGAACCTGGAGGAGGAAGTTGATTTCTAATGGGTGGGTCAGAAGCACCATCTGGGGTTTGTTACTGATGTCCAAAGCATGTGTGGGCAGCTTGAGGATCCAAGCCTGAGCTTCTGAGGTTGACACTGACTGCAGGTGGGTGGCGTCTGGACCTCATTGGTTTAGAGGGAGCACAGAGTTTGCTGCAGGTTTTTGGACAGCTTGCTTGCTGCTCGCTAGAAATCCCCTTGACTCTCACAGTCCCAGGGGTGTTTAGTGTTGATGCGTGTAGTTTGACAGGAGAAACAGGGAGCCTTCATTTGTCTAACACTCATCTTTACTACCCATTTTGTCTTCAATGTCTTCTTTCCCTTTTTCTGTGTCTTCCCCACTCCTCACCTCTCTGACACATTGCCCAGGCTAGGTAACATTCACTCTAAGGGCTAGAATTCTCTGTGTTTTGGAAACATGTGATGACTGGGTATTTTCATTGCCCTAAAAATGCCTGCACTCTGCCAATTTATTCTTTACTCCTCTTGGCCTTTAATTTGATCTTTACTAGATCCGTAGTTTTACCCCTTCCATAGTTGGAATCACAGATTATAAAGCTGTATCCCGGTATCTGCAGAGGCCGGAGAGGGTGTAAGATTCTCTGGAACTGGAGTTACAGGCGGTTTTGAGCCACTGACTTGGTCCTGGGAACATAGCCTGCATCTTTTGCAAGAACAGCCAAGGCTCTTAACCAGAGAGCCTTGCCGCAGCCCCTCCTTATGCTTCTGTTTTAGTAACTTGTGTCATCTCTCCATTTTCCCTGTCCAAGCTAGACTTGTAAAGAGCCAGCTTGTTGTTTTATTGCTTTTTTTCTATTTTGTTGATTTCTGCTCTAATTTTCATGATTTCTTTGGATTCAACTTATATTTCCTCCTGCCTTTGCCTATTCTCTGCACTTGTCTTCTTCCTTTCTCTTTTCTCTCCTTCTTCTTTCTCCCTCCTTATCATTTTTTTCTTTCTTGTTGATATTGGTCTTGCTATGTAGCTCAAGTTAAGCTTGAATTCACAATCCCCCTGCCTCCGCCTTCAGCACGCTAGGATTATATGTGTATAATTATACACATTATATTCGTTTTTAATTATAATATTAGAAACTAGGATTATTGGTTTTAGATTTTTCTCTATATTGGACATACATATTCAGTGCTGCGAATTTCCCTCTAAATGTTCTTTCTCCATACCCCACAGTGTTTTAAAAGTCACACTTTTGTTTATTTTAAAATATTTAAACTTGAAACTTTGTAGACTCATGTATCATTGACTTTTTAGTTAATAAATATAAACACAAATGTTTGTAAAAAATTCAAGTGAAAAAAATTGTCATCTAATTCTGAGATTACCTTTATTCACCTTTCTAAGTACATGTCTGTAAAATTATAATTTTTTTTTCCTGCTGGCTGTTTGGGTTTGAGATTGCCCTATATTTTGTTAAAATGTATATAAGTACAACTCTGTGTTTATAGGTATCTAGACATTTCTGAAGGAGAAAAGAGGAGAAAATCCTCATACGTAAGCATGCAGAGAGCAAAGGGTATGAAATAATTCAACTTCCCTTTCCTTGAGCAAGCTTTCTGTTGTTTTTCTTTTTCTTTTTTTGGTTCTTTTTTTTCCCGGTGCTGGGGACCGAACCCAGGGCCTTGCGCTTCCTAAGCAAGCGCTCTACCACTGAGCTAAATCTCCAACCCCTTCTGTTGTTTTTCTATCACATTCTTTTTAAAAACAAGAGTCTACCATATGTGCTGCATTGTCTTTTCCTCTTATTCTGTGGTGATTTTACCCTCTCTATGCTAACGAACAGCTGACCCTCAGTTCTTATTTAAATCTCAAATCAACAACAACAACCAAACAAAAAGGCTTTTAGAGTTGATTTGTCTAAGCCAAGGGTCTGCCTAAGAATCACAGTTCCACCTTAAGTTTTGTTTATTCTGGGGTGATTAGTCTTGGATGCTAACTTTGAAGTTCCTGGGGAAAAGGAATCTCAACTGGGAAGGGAATTGCCTTGACCAGATTGGCCTGAGAGCGCATCGGTGAGGCTTTTTCTTGACTGTTAACTGGCAGAGTAGGGTCGGGGCACTGTGTGTGGTTCCATCCCTGGGCATCTGGTGGTCCTGGCTTGTATAAGAAAGCAGGCTGAGCAAGCCAGGGGAGCAAGCCAGGACAGCACTCACCTGTAGCTTCTGCTCCAGCTAAGGCTTCTACTCTGGCTTCCCTCAGTGATGGACTCTACTTTACATCGTCGAGTAAAGCCCTTTCTCTCCAGGTTGCTTTAGGTCAATGCAACTCTAAGCAAGCCAGGGCACTACACTAGTTGCCTTCTATCTATGTTAGGATCTGTAAAGACCTCAGCTTTGCATGTCTGAGCCAGTTATCATCACAGGAAAATGTCCCATTTTTGTGTCGACCCCATCCTTGGACTGGTTCCAATTCTTTAAATGTTTCTTTTTGTCACCAAGGGTCCACTAGATTTGAATCAGACCCTTTGGGCCACAGTCCATTCTATCTGCTTCATTTTGCATGTCATCAGAAGGTGGATTCAGAATCGATTGACCCACTCATATTTATTTTTTGTTTGTTTGGCCCACATTCAAATTAGCTCAAGTTAAAAGAGAAATGGAGATTTTTGAAAAATTCCTGGTGGTCTGCAGTGATGCTCCGTTTAGCTCTTGATCTGAATCCCCAAATGCTTCACTTGTTTTAGGATAAAATTTCTGAAATATAAGAGATATTACGCTATCTTATCGATTCTTCAAGGTCTATAGACCTCCAAAGGGGCCCAGCATGTCACTGCTAGTCACAGGGCCAAAGACTCAGAGGTCAGAACTGAAAGCTTCGGCATCCAGATCCACAGCCCTCATCTAATTTTATTCTCCACTGAGAGGACGTCCGGCAAACTCTCAGCTCTTTAGAGATAACAGGCTGTTTCCCCTGCTTTGGCTCAATGAACACTCCCAACCTCCCCTGCCCTTCCCAGCATGCACTTTGCTCTTTTCTGCCTGACTGCAGACAGCTATAGTTAGCACTTCCCACCGCTTTGCGCTTTGCGGGCCGCTCCCTAGAGACTAAGCTAAAGAGGTGTGTTCTTCAGGTCTCCTCCGGTGTTTGCATGCCTAGAGCTCCTGGGAGAACTTCCTTTAATGTTATACTAAAATGTTGCTTAAGAGTTTATCTCTTAATCCCAGTACTTGGGAGGCAGAGGCAAGGCAAGTCCTATATCTATGCCTTTGAGGTCAACCCAGTTCCAGGCAGCCAGAACTGTTAAGCTTTCTGTCTAAGCTCCGCCCCCACAGTTACCTGGCAACAGCCAGGTATGCTCCGCCCCACAGTTACCTGGCAATAGCCAGGTATGCCTGACACTATAAAAGGGGCTGCTTGCCCCCCTCCTCTCTCTCTTGTTCTTGTTCTTTTGCTCTTACCCTCTTCCCCCTTTGTCTCTTCTGTCCCCATTCCCCTCCCCCCTCTCTCCACGTGCTCATGGCTGGTCTCTATGCTTCTTTCTCTTCTCTCTCTCTCTCTCTCTCTCTCTCTCTCTCTCTCTCCCCCCTCCCTCTCTAGCACCCCCCCCCCCAACACACACACCTCCTTTAGGTGAGACCGTGTTGGTCTGGTGTGGTTTGTCCGGACCCAAGCCACCATTTCCATCCCAACAAGAACTACATAATGAAATCCTATTTTTTAAAAAAAGAGTTGATTCCTTTAATGAGTCTGTGATATTCCCCAGTGTAGGTGCCATACTGTATTCCTCTTTGTACCCTCGGTGCCTGTCTCAGTGCGTGTCAATCAACACTTGTTGGATAGCAGCAAAACTTGCACAAAACATGGGCTAGGGCTCACGACTCTGAAAATGACTTCAATTTATTCCGCTGGAGTCTTGAGAGCAAATCTAAAATCAGGATGGGAGACACCAGGCCAGACTGAGGGCCAAGTTCAGAGTCTGTTAGGTCAGCCTTTGAGAACTGAAACAAAGGAAAGCTAAGCATTATAAAGTTAAGATAGGCTAGAGAAAAACAAGTACACAAAACAACAGGAATTGCGGTGTCAAAATTGGGAACAATCGGGGAATCTCAGGAATCAGCAGGCAGTCATTAGTCCTCCCAACTCCTAAGCCGGAAGCCACTTTCTCAGTACTAGGACTTCACCCTTGCCGAGAACTGGGTGTGGCTGGAGAAGGCTGGGCGGACTTGGGTGCGGTTGGATCCCCAGCAGGCAGGTGAGCACAGCCGGCCACACCTTCATGCTTGCCCTTCGGTTTCAGAGGACGGTGAGTCTCTCCTGGATCATTTCTCTCTTCTCATCCCCTCTGGTGCTTCGTTCTCCCTATCTCTGCCTCTCCTTTCATTCTTCCTGTTTTTTATTATTCCCATATTTTCTTTTTCTTCGTTTTGGTTCCTACTGGGAGCACGGTATATCTGAAATCCCCACCCTCTTCATTTTTGAGAGACCAGTTAGTTACAATCTTGGATTCTCGTTGAGAAACCATTAAAACTTACAAGGTAAAAGCAAGCTGTTGGGGATGGAGTGTGGGTGGGTTCGGGTGCTCTGAGCCTGACCTCAGTAAAAGCTGAAGCACCCTATCAAGAGTGTCAGACAGGGAAAGGGATAGAGCACTCACCCACCAAAAAATTCCACAGCCTTCCAGAGAAGTTACCCTTCAGGGTCAGCTGTTCCTTGCCTTCCCAGAACATCATCTGTACTTTATCTGACCACATGCATCCTTCGGACCATGGATCTGACAGAATAGGGTTCTTTTAAAATATAATGCCTGGAATACTTCGGTCACTCATTTCAGAAAACATCTAATATCTTCCCAGACAGAACAGAATGGGGGCTGGGAAGATGGCTCAGGTGGTGAAATCCTTGCCGCACTAAGCACGAGGACCTGAGTTCAAACCTTAGAAAGCCACTGCATGCATGAGTGTGCGTGTGTGTGGGGGTGGGGGTGGGGGCGTGTGCACGAGCATACTTGTAATCTCAGTGTTGGGGAGGCAGAGACAGCTCATGGCCAATCAGCTTAGATGGATTAGTGAGTATGAAAACCAAAATTAGGTTTTAAGTTTTCATTCCTGAGCCTAAGAGGTCCATGAAACCCCAATCCCTCTAATTTGCAAGCTCCTTGCCCACGGACAGATGCTTCTCAAAATGCCTTTATTTACAGGAGATAATAAGCTAGCTGTTTTCCCTCCCCTAAACAAGTTTGTTTGACTCAAGTGCACTAGACGTGCTTGAGCACATGTAAGTGGGAGGTAGTTAGGATATATGCTTGCCCTAATTGTACCGACGGCAAATACAATGGCCTTTTGGGTTTGCCTTTTTAAACTTTCACAAAATGTGACTCATTTCCTTGGTCTGGGAACCCAGGAAAGGACATGGGCAGAGCCCATCCTGGCCAGTATTTAATTAAAGCTTGCTTTAAATTTGGATCAAAATTGTGGCAGTGGTCTTATTCTCGACTGGCGGGATTAACATGAGGTCTAGACCAATGGGAGACCATATTGCCAAAAATAAAAAGTGGCTGGTACCCGTGGAAGACCTGTCAAGGATATTCTCTGATTTGTCCGTGCACAAGCACAAGCGTGCACGTACCCACAAACATGCACCCCCTCCACCACCGCACACACAACTGAGTACTGAACAGTTTCACACCTAGAGACCCTGTTGTTGGAGAAACTCACATTTCTGTAGGTAATGACTGCGAAGCCCAAATAACAGACTTCTTGGCCACTGAGTCACTCATTGTGGGCAGAGCTGGGGCCACAGTCCCATGCCTAGGTTTGGAGGTTAGGATGACAGAGTGCCATTGGATGATGGGATCAAGTGTGTGTGTGTGTGTGTGTGTGTGTGTGTGTGTGTGTGTGCATGTGTGTGTGTGAGAATATAAATTGGTGAGGAAATATGTACCCCCAGCTCATGGCCTGTTTCCATGCAGATGACTGTTCTCCTGAGGAACAATGACTGCAGGCACCTAGTGGATCCCAGAAGACTCAGTTTTATAAATCCTTCTCAGAGTTCAGTGCTTCCTTATTTCCCCAGTGTTTCCTGGGAAGAGGAATTCTCTGAAATGATCTTACCTGTCTGAAAACAGTGACTTAGCACAACTCTTTAATTTCGTAAAGACACAGTCAGGGGAAACACTAGTGACTCACTGGAGAACTGTATCCACATGGGAATAGAAGTCTATCCAGTTTCTCAGAGATTAAAAGTGTTCAGGTAGAGCTTGAACCTTGTAATCTCTTCCTTCATTCTTGATAGGTTATAAAGTATTTTTATGTTTTTCTCTCTCTCTTCTTTTTAGATTTATTTTATTTATATGAATACACTGTAGGTGTCTTCAAATGCACCAGAAGAGGGCATCAGATCCCATTACAGGGGGTTGTGAGCCACTATGTGTTTGCTGGGAATTGAACTCAGGACCTCTGGAAGAACAGTCAGTGCTTTTAACCACTGAGCCATCTCTCCAACCTTATGCATTCTCTTCTAGAGAAAAACACTTTAATACTAAGAATTGATTACAGAAATTCAATTCAATCATGAAACATTCATTCCACAAGAACTTTCCAAATATCTAAAGGTGTGGACACAGCTTATACCTCAAGATACAAGGGCAGAGACCGTGTGACAAACTCGCATCTGGGTGTGTTAGATAGATATACAAGGACAGAAGGGAAATGATTATGCCACCCCACCTCAAAATTACCAGCTCAACCCAGCTTCAAAGCATTTCCTTATTTTCACTAGATATTTTCTAGTTGACAAAATGAAGGCTCTCTTCTCTTTCAGCTTTCTCTGCGCATCAGTGGATCAGTGTGTCTGTCATGAAATTTCTGTTGTAGACAAGAGTGCTTCCCAATCACTTTGCTGAGACACGCCATGAATCAAACACACCCTGGCCTCCAGAGAAAAGGATATCTTTTTACCCACAGAAACCACAGTTCCTAAACCAGCAGGATTTTCTGGTCATACTTTTCTACCTTTCCTCCCTTTTTGCCCTCCTGCAAGAAGGCAGAAGAGCCTGAAAGCTGGTTTGTTTGTCACTCCTGTGCTTTTGAAGTACCACTTCACTTTTGGTGTAGCCTGCCGGAGCCATCATAGAGAGAAACAGGAGAGGAGAGAGGAAGGCTCTTATTCTTCCGGCTGGGACTCTTTATGTTAATCCCACTGGAAAAAAAAAAGACCACTAGCACAGTTTAAAAGCAAGCAAATTTGAAGCAAACGTTAATTAAATATTGGCCAGGTTGATGGACTCTGGCCAAGTCCATCTCTGAGTTTCCATTAAATGGCTCAGAGTCATGCCATGTAGAGGCTTAAAAAGGCAACCCCACATGGCCACCTTATTTCCCATTAATCCAATCAGGGGCAAGCATGCATCCTGATGTATTTCCTGCCTGAATATCCTCTCCCCCATCCAATCAGGGGCCAGTAAACATTTTGACACATTTCCTGCCTATGTGTCTCTCACCCACATTTGATCAAACACATCTGGAGCAGTTGAGTGAAACAAACCTGTTTAGGGGAGTGAAAGCAGTGGCTTGTTATCTCCCATAAACAACAGCCTCCAGCATTTCAGGAAGTGTCTGTCCTTGGGCAGTTTTTTTCTTGGATCTCTATAGGCACAGTAATGAAAACCTAAAACATAACGTTGGGTCTCACACTTGTCCACATATCCTGCTTGTTACTTCTCTGCACAACACGGCCTCTGGATTCCCATCAGAAACTATGAATGGAGAAGCAGTGGTTGTCAACCTGTGAGTCACACCCCTTTTGTTAAAGTTCATTGGATTTAAAGGTGATCTTTATGGGGTGAAACACTTAGCAATGGTGGATGCAGTCTGATGTGATCATGCTATCTCCTACTGTTCTATGTTAGCACTGCTTGTCCTCATCCTTAATCCTAAACACTGGAGATTTCTACAGGGTCTGTGGTACATTGCGCTGAGACCAGGCTGCCACAGCTTGTGGATGTCATGTTCAAACAGATCCTATTCTAACCGATCCTCTGTCATTTCCACTTCCTCCCTTTGGACACTTGAATTTTTGTCTCATCTGCTCCCACTCATCCTCAGGAGAAAAGCAGCTATGACAGGGAGACTGAAAAGCTTCCATAGAATGTTAAGTTTTTACCCCTTAATAAAGAAGATGGAAGGCTTGGACGTGTGAATGAATGCCCACCACTTTCATTACAACACAGCCAACCTCATCAAACAATTATGACAAGCTGGTAAGATTTGCGTTCTCTGATGGCTGTCATCTATGTGCACCAATGGCCAATCATCAAGTCCTCTTCAGCAGTGACTCAGGGATGCCACTGACTACGGGGATCAAGTCACACTTTAGTCTCTCTGTCTTTTCTCAATACAAAGGATGGAATCTCTTAGCATTCTGTCTAAGCTCCACCCGACAGTTATCTGGTCTACTGGTTTTATGTGTCAACTTTATACAAGCTGAAGTTATCACAGAGAGAGAAACCTCAGTTGAGGAAATGCCTCCTTACAGACCCAGCTGTAAGGCATTTTCTCAACCAGTGATCAAGTGGGGAGGGCCCAGCCCATTGTGGGTGGTGCCATCCCTGGGCTGGTGGTCCTGGGTTCTATAAGAGAGCAAGCTGAGCAAGGCAGGGGAAGGAAGCCAGTAAGTAACATCCCTCCATGGCCTCTGCAAAAGCTCCTGCTTCCTGACCTGCTTGAGTTCTAGTCCTGACTTCCTTTGGTGATGAACAGCAGTGTGGAAAGTGTAAGCTGAATAAACCCTTTCCTCTCCAACTTGCTTTTTGGTCATGATGTTTGTGCAGGAATAGAAACCCTGACTAAGACAGCTGGCAACAGCCAGGTATGTCTGATACAATAAAAGGGGCTGCTTGCCCCATCTTTACTCTCTTGCTCTTGCTCTCTTACCCTCTTCTTCCTTTGTCCCTTCCTTCCCCATTTCCCTCCCTCCTCCTCTCCATGTGCTCATGGCTGGCCTTTCTCTCTCTCTCTCTCATTCTCTCTCATTCTCTCTGTCTCTCTGCCTTTCTCTGCCCCTACTAGCCTCTTATCTCCCTTCCTATGCCCCGAATAAACTCTATTCTATACTATGCCATCATATGGTCCCTTAGGGGGAAGGGATGCCTCAGCATGGGCACACAGAGGCATCTCCTTGCCCCACACCTCCATAGAAAATATCCCCCCTCTCTTTATCTTTTATAAACACATCAGAATCCAGGGGCCCAGGCTCTGCATCAACTTCATCAAACATCAGAGTTTGCATTTGCCAAAATGGCCTGGGCCAGCCTCAGGCTTGATGCAGGGTTGTCTATTCAATGAATTCACCATAGCGAGAAATGCAGTAGAAGGTCCCAGAATGATGTCGTGTATATACTGAACTCACAGACTTGGTCTAGAACTGAAAAGGAAACTGAGGTTTCAGACTTAGGGGTACCATAACCATAAGGCATTCCTGCTTGCCTGTAAACTGCTATGGGCAACATCTGGGACTGTCATGCTATGCTCATGTTGTAAGGTGTGATAGATGATGCATCCCCTGTCTTTGGGAATTTAGCTCTGGCAGAAATAATGTAACACACATAGGAACACTGTATATGAAAGCACCAGTCATTATTATTATAACATACAAGAGCTGGGGAAACCTTACTGTCCACTCCCAGGAGGAATGAGCTCTTTTTTTTTTTTTTTTTTCGGAGCTGAGGACCGAACCCAGGGCCTTGCGCTTGCTAGGCAAGCGCTTTACCACTGAGCTAAATCCCCAACCCCGGAATGAGCTCTTAAGATGCCCTTTACAGAAGAGGTTTAATGTATGTAATAGTGAAAGCATGTGTACATAAATCCCAATTAAAAAGACACAGTGAGGTGCATAGTCCATGCTGTGACAAAGTTGCATTTTATAGGGATTACCTGTCCTCTGAAGGGAGACTGCTGTGCTGGCGTTGCCTGAGAAAGCTGTCTTAAGCACTTAGACATTTCTAGAGCTGGAATAGGATGTCCACTCTTCCTTAAGTGTCTTAGCTTCTATAATAAGCATATGTGTAATAAGCATGCGTTGTACAAGTAGAATGATTAATGGTTGCCAGAGAGAAAGATAGTCCAAAGTCTCCATAGTGTTTTCTCTTAACTCCTGTGGTGGTTTGAATGAGAAGGATCTCCTAGGCTCATATATTTGGAGACTTAGTCTCCAAAACCGTCAGCTTCAAAAGAAAGTCTGGACAAACAGCTAACTGTGGTGCCTATTAGCATAGCAAGCACATGCTGGTCTCCAGGCTCCTTCAGCATCACAGATACCTGTTAGAGCCCATGCCGGCATCCTGGCTTTTCTCACACTGCTCCCTTCCCTAAACTTCTTCAGCTCAGGGGCTTCTCTTCTGTTGTTATCAGAATCTCATTGTTATTAAATATCGGCCGCACCTGTCTGGAAAGAGCACAAACCACCATCAACACGGTTCTCCGCGGTGAGATTTAATGGGGGAACGAGACAATGGGAAAGAGTGAGAGAAGAAAGAGAAAAGAGAACAAGGAGAGGGAGTCTGCCTTTTATTTGGAATGTGACATAAAGATTCCCAGGTGGAGGTATGAATTGAGCCAAAAGGTCTTCTGGGAATGTATGGTCATTTCCATGGCAACAGTGGCCAACTGGTGTTGCTGCTGTAGGCAATTCCTGATACCAACATACTCCCCTTTTTCTTATCATAAAAAGAAGGGAAAAAAAGGGAGGGGAGCTGATGGTGAAAGGGGGATGGGGTGATGTGTCTCTTAGGCTACTTCCTGCTGACTTGGGGCGTCGTCAATGTCAGGGGACAGCTGACTTTCACCATCAGACTCCACTTGGTAAATGTTTGCATCTGGCTTCTCAGTGGACAGTGGCCGGTAATCCTGTAACAGGAACTGATTAATAGTTTGATTAGAAATTTTCTGTATCTGTCGTTGAAGGAATGTAGAGACAAGATGAGTGAGGCAGTGAACGAATAGTAACACCAGGAAGATGGCTAGGAAAGGTGTTAGGAAAGGGAGTATCCACTTCCATACAGAGTTTTGGAAAGTCTAGGAAGTGGAGGCCTCACGTTCCTTGAAATTCTGCATGTCTGATTGTATCTCCTGGATTTTATTTCTCACTATCCCAGATTGGTTGACATAGAATCAGCTCTCTTCTTAGAGGAACAGGCAAAGACCACCTTCCTTAGCTGTCAGGACATCTAACCCACGTCGGTTCTGAAGTACCACAGCTGCTAAAGAATTGATCTGTTTCTGGATGGTAAGCATGGTTTGAGACATTTTTCGAAAACCATTGTCAAGCATGTAAGTGAACTTATTGGGTCATGGAAGTCGTTATCCCTGTAACCTCAGTGCTAGCACCTATGGCTACCCCTGCAGCGACCAAGAGTGGCATGACCTGAACTGCCCTCTTATGTTGGGCAGCTATCACATCTACAGCTGGGATTGGCAGGAGCTCATTTCCCTGAATTACCCCTAGTTTAGGGAAAAGGAGCCCCAACATGCAAACTGGCAGGCAAATGATGATATACCTGGGTGCCACAGAGGATTGACGTATTCTGGACTGCAGGGCATTGTGGCAGAGATGGGGCATCAAGGGTTGTAGTTCTAGGTCTAGGGAGCCTAGCGTTCCTACAGAATGTGTCCCGGAGGTTTTAAAACAGTTTGCCACACCAAAAAGAGAAAGGTACGGAGTCATGGCAACATCAGAGCCAGGGCAGCTGACAAAGGCTGAGGTGCAGCTATCAGGTTGGATCACTGGAGAAGCTGTAAGTGGCAGCTCTGAGTTAGTTCCTGGGGAGACTCATAGCCAGCAGTCTTTGAAGTGACCAGGTTGGGTGACGTTAAGGAGTTGGTATGCTGAGGTCAAGGTCTAGAGCAAAAGGCCGAATGACAGGTTGGTGTCATTTATGAGTGGAGATGTTAGAGAGGTAAGGATCTTGGAGGAGTGTTTGATTACCTCTCCTACCTTTCTGATATCTAGGGGAGGGGCAGTTGAGACTTATTTTCTCTGAATGTGGATAGTGCTTATTGGAGCCCCCGATTGATTTTTCCAGTAGAGCTTACCAACAGCTCCTGTCTCCCACCTGGGATTCCATGGATCTCCTATGTAGAAGAGCATCTTGTGTCATTGATAGAAGAAGTGATTGGTCCGTGATCTGACAAGACCACTAAGGGCAGCCCCCGTATGTGTCTGGCTATTTTTTACAATCATCTTTTGTTTGGTCAAAGAGAAGGCAAGTAAAGAGATCATAATATTTAGATGGGATAACCGAAACAGGGATGACAGCAATGTGGATCGGTTCATGGCACCCGACCATGGAGCCGTTTCCGGACCCTATTTGGAAAGACTGTTTGTTATCTGTGGGAGTTTCTTGAACCTCAAATTTCCAGATGTATGGGCTACCCTGAATAGAAACAAGCAGCAAGGGGAGGATGAGAAGCCCACGTCTAGTCCAGTGGTGTTGAAAGTAGCTGGTGGAGTGCTGGAGTCTCATTTTCTGGAGTTGGGGACAAGGTGGGTGGTCTCGATGTCTTCTGGAGCTTAACAGAGCACAGTCCTGTTAGGGTCGATGTGTATGAAGAATGTTTAGGAAGGAGGAGGGGTAAAGGTTTGAGGTGGGAAAGGTGGACCCAATGAGGGAGTCCCTCCAATTTGGCAGCTGTAGGTTTCACGAGAATCACCTTAAAAGGTCCTTGCCATTTAGGGGAGAGGGGTGAGGGCTGATGGTCTGGCGGTGGGGGGGGGGATAGCAGAACTTGGTCTCCAATATTGATAGGGAGGGGACAGGGGACAGTGTGCGGCCAAGGTAGATAGATGGTGGTCAGCAAAGTTCCACAGGAGAGAACGAAGGTGGCAAAGCAATGTGGAGAGTAGATGGTCTAGGAGGGGAAAGCATTGAGGTGAAAGGCCAGGAGTTAGGACCGAGCATCCATACATGAGTTCAAAGGGTCTTTGGGGAATCTATGGCCATTGCCATGGCAACAGTGACCAAACGGTGTCTCTGCTGAAGGCAATTCCTGATACCAACACCTTCCCCCACCTTCTCATTTCTATATAACCTTTCATTTTGGTCATGTGAGCTTTTGCCCACCCTCCCCTTTCCCCTCTCTCTTGGTCCTCTCTTTCGTCTTCCTTTCTCCCTGCCTCCTATCCTCTCATGGCCATATTCAATCTAGTACTTTTTCCTCTTGCTCTGGACTCTTTCAGATGCCTCTGGCTGTTCTCTCCCTTATATCTACAATTAAAACCTTCCCCTCAACCACACCTTGGAGCTTCACCATCTCACTTTCCACAGGGAGGTGTGGTCTTGGAATTGTTGCTATTTTTACCTTTCTCTGACAGCTGGTCACAGACCAAGGTGTGATGAGTTCTTAGCAGTTCCTCACTCCTGCATCACGGACTTTAGGGCTTTGAGATCATATGCCCAACTGAACATTTTTCTTTGATAAGTTGCCACTGTCACAGTGTTTTGTCACAGCTGTAGAGAAGTAATAGGGAAGTTGGTACCAGAAAATGGGCTGTGACAGGCTTGACCATGCTGGGTTTTCTTTCTTTCTTTCTTTCTTTCTTTCTTTCTTTCTTTCTTTCTTTCTTTCTTCCTTTCTTTTTCTTTTCTTTTTTTTTTTTTTTGAGAATGTAGAAGATTTTGGGATTTTGGAAAAGAAAACGGTTGAATGATGTAAGCAGAACTTGATGGGCCATCCAAGTAGGACCTTGGTAGATACTGGTGCTGAGGCCCAGCTCTCAAGAGATTTCATAGGGCATCTGAGCTAGACTCAGTTCTTGTGATATTTGGTCTTCTCCCTCGCCCTGACACTTTTGCCCACGGATGAATGAAAGAATACTAGGCTAATTTCTTTGGTGGAGATGATTTAAAGACACACGGTTGTTAATAATCACTCTCCTGCAAGTCGACATTGGAAAAGAACAAGCAAAAGTAAATACAGAATGTGCACTTTAGAGAAGAAAAGAGAACCAGGAAATATAATGTTAGAGTTCAGACTTGTGTTGAAATTGACATGGAAATGAAGGAGAGGCCTGATCCACACTAAAACTGCACTATCAGGGCAAGACCTTACCCTCCTAATCTTGCAACTTGTAGAAGAAAAAGGCCTAAGGAATTTCCTACTCCTCCAAATCAAGAACAAACCAAGGCTGCTGCAGATGTGTCAGCCACAAGTTGGTGGCCAAACTTGACAGTGTAATTTAAGTAGTCCTGGGTTTTATGTTATGAAGGATACAAGAGTGAAAGGGTTTCAGGCTCTCCCTCCTTGACCACTGAGGCTGGGTGTGTGGCGGGGAGCCCATTATGGGAAAGACTGGATTGTGTTCGAGACCGTGAGATACAAGAGGTGCCAGAGCTGTGGATAGCTGCCCAGGGGAGCTGTACAAGAGGACTGGAACCAGACCAAGGATGAGGAATCTATTGCATGGGTAAAGCCTGAATCACAGAGCTGTCTAATCCCACTGACATCAGACATGGGCTACAGGAAGTAGAGGTTTCCCTGGTGTGTTCCTGTGGTGCTTTGGTCCACTATCCTAGGCTCTTACTTTTGTAACTATAATGGTACATCTGTTGGAATTGTTCACTCTGTTGTAATTTGCATTGGATTTTACAGATGATTGTCAAGGCAGTTAACAGATTGCCTTGAAGTAGTGCTCCTCCACTGCTGGTGGGAGTGCAAACTTGTATAGCCACTTTGGAACTCAACAGGACAATTTCTTAGAAAATTGGGAATCAATTTATCTTAAGATTCAGCTATATCACTCCTGGGCATATACTCAAAGGACACTGTCCTGTGACAAGGACTCTTGCTCAACTATGTTCACAGAAGCTTTATTTGTAATAGCCAGAAACTGGAACCAATCCAGATGTCCCTCACCCAAAGAAGGGATAAGGAAAATGTGGTTCATTTGTACAGTAGAGTATTACTAAGCCATTAAAAATAACAATGACATGAAATTTTCAGGCAAATGGATGGAACTAAAAAAATAAAATAAAATAAAACATCCTGAGTGATGTAAACCAGATCCAGAAAGATGTGCATGTTTGTCCTGCTTGCAGAGTATTCTGGGACTTGAGTCTAGCATAATCATCATTAAAGACACCAGAAAGACTTCATCTAGCAACTGAGGGGAGTAGATGTAAAGTAACATAACCAAACATTGGGCAGAGCTCCAGGTAGTCTTGCTGAGGAGGAGGGGGAGGGTAGGATCAGAGGAACCAGAGGAGTCAGAGACAATATGAGAACATGACAATACGGCCCACAGAATCAACTGACCAGGATGGGTGGGGGCTCCCAGAGATTAGGGAAGCCTATAGTGATCTGACCTAGGGCCTCTGCATATCTGTTATGGCTGAGTAGCTTGGTGTTCTTGTGAAGATCCTAACAGTGGAGTGGGGGCTGTCCTTGACACTTTTGCCCACTTGTGGGACATTTTCCTCCTACTGGATTGCATTGCCTAGCCTTGGTGTGCTGGTATGGTGTGTGACTGGTCTCATTGGCTTGTTATATGGTGTTGGGTTGATGTCCCTGGAAGTCCTGCACTTTTCTGAGGGGAGGTGGAAGGAAGAGACTGGGAAGAGAGAAGGGAGGGAAAACTGCAGTCAGAATGTAATATATAAGAGAATAGTAGTAGTAGTAGTAGTAGTAGTAGTAGTAGTAGTAGTAGTAGTAGTAATGATAATAATAATAATAGTAAAAGGTTGTAGTTTGAACATCCTAGGGCTATTTGGATTTTCAGTTCATAGTCTTGCCTATTTTTAAATCTTGGTTGTCCAGGAATACATATTTTGTATAGTAATTTTAATCAATAAGACATGAAAATATTGCCTTGAGTCTCAGAAGAGATGTTGGACTTGAGAGACTTTTAAATGGTATTGAGACTCAAAGACCACAGGTACTTTTAAAGTTGGACTGAATACCTTTTGCATTATAATAAGACTACAAAACTGTGGGCACCAGGAGTGGAATGTGGTGGTTTGAATGAGACTAACCCACATAGGTTCACATGTCTGAATACTTGTCTCCAGCTGCTTGGGAAGGATTAGGAGGTGTGGCCTTGTTGGAGGAAGTGTGTTAATGGTGGTAGGCTCTGAGGTATCAAAAGGCCTTTACTATTTCTGGTGTCTCCATCTCTGCCCCCTAGTGATGGATCAATATGTGAGCTCTCAGCTGTTCCTTGTGTCATGCCTATGCTCCACCATTGTGGACTCTAACCCTCTGAAACTGTAGTCCCAATCACATCCTTTCTTTTAGAGGTTCCTTCAGTCAGTCTTTTGTCACAGCAGTAGAAAAGACAGCTTCTTTTCTATTCCTTCTTCTGGCAGAATTCACCGTTATTCATCCGTTATCATCTACTCATCACATTACTCTTGAGATAAAATTCTGGGCCTTGGTTTCTAGGTTCTTCTCATTCAGCTCACAGACCTGCAGGGAGAGTCTTACAGTGTGAGGGATTCCCTGGGCTCTGGAATTTTAGGCTGCAGTGCCATCTTTGGGACATAGGTGTCCTAACTTGATGCACAATTGCAATATGGTGCTATGAATGGCAGTTGGTTAGCCAGCCAGCGATGCTGAGGACTGAGGTGCAGATGGGACCCCAGTAACTGCCTTGCTGCTCTGTTTTATTGAAGCATCCTTGCTGGCCTCATCTGCTTTGTATTTGTGCTGTAGCAAACATCAGAAGTGATTCCAAATTCACCATTCTTCATCAAGTGTTTCAGCAATAATTTTTACTTATTTTCCAATTTTTATTAGCATGTATTAATTGTATAAAATAATACATTGTGAAAACATTTTTATAAAATTCTTAATATATTTTGATTGCATTAATTTCCCCAATTATCCCTCTTTGTTCCCCTTCTTTTCTTCTACTGGTCACCTGTTTTCTTGCCATGTAGTCACCCTGATAGGTTACTTATATGGTAGAAAATATGCAAATTACTTTGAGTTTAGCTGATTTTCCTTAATATGATGAAAACAAGCTGTATCCATTTTTTTTCTGAATATGTCATAACTTTGTTCTTCGAGGCTAAATAATTTCCTGTTGAGTGTATACAAAAGCTTTTCCTTATCTACTCATGTATTGTTGGTCACATAAGTTGACTCCATGCTATAATCATTGTGGATACTGCTATAATAAACATGTGTGTACGTTTTGTGTTGGTTTTGACTCCTTTGGGTGAATATCAAGAGTAGTATAGCTGAATCCTATGGTTGGTCTATTCTTACCTATTTGGAGAATCTCTACACAGATGTTCATAGTAGCTACACTAATACAGATGTTTACCAAGGGCTCAAAAGGATTCCTTTCCAGCATTTGTTTTTTTTTTCAGCAGCTATACTTCAATTTCAGATCAATATAGATTAATTAGCATATCACCACAAATTCAGGCTTCTGAGGCTTTTAAAATCTATTTTATTTTTTAAGACAATGTCTCATGTAGTCCAGGCTGGCTTCAAATTGGCTGTTTGGTCAGGGGTGACCTTGAATTTCTGACCATCTTGCTTCTACCTTCTGAATAATGGGGTTCGAGATATGCACTAGGACAATTGGTTTCATGCAGTGCTGGGTTTTGAACCTGGGGCTTTTTTGAGCATGGTAGGCAAGCACTCTACCAACTTAGCTGCATCGCAAGCCTTTTTGTGGTCTAACCCATCATGTATTCATCAGTCTTACCAACCACTTCCGTTTCAGAGAATTTATCCCATTTGTATTTGAACCTTCTCTGTCTTTCTCCTGTTCTTTTTTTTTTTTTTTGAGATTGTACTCTATTTCATTTTATTTTATTTTTATCTTTATTAACTTGAGTATTTCTTATTTACATTTCGATTGTTATTCCCCTTCCCAGTTTCCAGGCCAACATCCCCCTAACTCCTTCCCCTCCCCTTCTATATGGGCTTCCCCTCCCCATCCTCCCCCCATTACCACCCTCCCCCCAAGAGTCACGTTCACTGGGGGTTCAGTCTTGTCAGGACCAAGGGCTTCCCCTTCCACTGGTGCTCTTACTAGGCTATTCATTGCTACCTATGAGGTCAGAGTCCAGGGTCAGTCCATGTATAGTCTTTAGGTAGTGGCTTAGTCCTGGAAGCTCTGGTTGCTTGGCATTGTTGTTCATATGGGGTCTCGATCCCCTTCAAGCTCTTCCAGTCCTTTCTCTGATTCCTTCAATGGGGGTCCCATTCTCAGTTCAGTGGATTGCTGCTGGCATTCGCTGTATTCTGGGTGTGTCTCTCAGGAGAGATCTACATCCAGTTTCTGTCAGCCTGCACTTCTTTGCTTCATCCATCTTATCTAGTTTGGTATATGTATGGGCCACATGTGGGGCAGGCTCTGAATGGGTGTTCCTTCAGTCTCTGTTCTAAACTTTGCCTCCCTATTCCCTACCAAGGGTATTCTTGTTCCCCTTTTAAACAAGGAGTGAAGCATTTGCATTTTGGTCATCCCTCTTGAGTTTCATGTGTTCTGTGCATCTAGGGTAATTCAAACATTTGGTCTAATAGCCACTTATCAATGAGTGCATACCATGTATGTCTTTCTGTGATTGGGTTAGCTCACTCAGGATGATATTTTCCAGTTCCAACCATTTGCCCACGAATTTCATAAACTCGTTGTTTTTGATAGCTGAGTAATATTCCATTGTGTAGATGTACCACATTTTCTGTATCCATTCCTCTGTTGAAGGGCATCTGGGTTCTTTCCATTTTCTGGCTATTATAAATAAGGCTGCGATGAACATAGTGGAGCACGTGTCTTTTTTATATGTTGGGGCATCTTTTGGGTATATGCCCAAGAGAGGTATAGCTGGATCCTCAGGCAGTTCAATGTCCAATTTTCTGAGGAACCTCCAGACTGATTTCCAGAATGGTTGTACCAGTCTGCAATCCCACCAACAATGGAGGAGTGTTCCTCTTTCTCCACATCCTCACTAGCATTTGCTGTCACCTGAGTTTTTGATCTTAGCCATTCTCACTGGTGTGAGGTGAAATCTCAGGGTTGTTTTGATTTGCATTTCCCTTATGACTAAAGATGTCGAGCATTTCTTTAGGTGTTTCTCAGCCATTCGGCATTCCTCAGCTGTGAATTCTTTGTTTAGCTCAGAACCCCATTTTTTAATAGGGTTATTTGTCTCCCTGCGGTCTAACTTCTTGAGTTCTTTGTATATTTTCGATATATACTCAATCTGTTGGTTGCCGTTTTGTCCTAACCACAGTGTCCTTTGCCTTCCAGAAGCTTTGCAGTTTTATGAGATCCCATCTGTCGATTCTTGATCTTAGAGCAGAAGCCATTGGTGTTTTGTTCTCTCCTGTTCTGTTTTACTGTCTTGAAATGCCTTTTCTATTCTTCCCTTGGCTGTTTGTTGCTCATTCCCATTGTGACTGAAAGCTTATGCATTAAAGGCTTAGTTTCTACTGTGGACTTTGAAAATCGGTCACTGAGGTTCTAATATATCAGTGTGCTTATCCTTGATGGGTATGGAGCTGAGTAGATGTTAGTGGAGCCCACTGGAGTGAGCCCTTCTCTAGGATATGCTTTGGAAGGACGTGTCCTGTCTATAGATAGACTCTTCCTTGTCTGCTTCCTGACTGCTGTGAGCTGAGCAGCTCTGGTGTGCCAACAATATGGCCGTCACCATGCTTTACTTACCAGGAACCATGTGACTACGAGTCAATCTTTCAATCTTTTAAGTTGCTTGTGACAGTTGTTATGTTGCTATGCTGAAAAAACTGACTAACTAACTGACTAACACACTTTCAACTGGGGTCAAAGGTCTTTCTTCCTGTCTTTCTCAGGTGCCCTCGTCTGATTCAAGCTCTTTATTTCCTCCTGAATCTGACTGTGAGGGCCTGATGTCTACCCTGATTTACTTTTCTGTCTTTAGCAGTTTATTTACAGGCAAATAAGAAAAACACCAACAAACAAAAAATAACCCCAGCCAACCAACAACACAGAACCCACATGACTGTGGGGATTTCTCCTGGTCACGGGGCTTCATATTGCATTTTTACTCTTCTTAATCTAAAATAGAAATTTTATTTTTCTAATTTATAAAAAGAAAATTATGAGATTTAATGAGGAAAAACTCTGAGAAACAGTTAGCATAGTATGAGCAGATTCTTGGTTTTGTTACTCTTTGCTTAACTTCCACCTAGTTTCGTGTTTTTCACACCCGGTGGCTCATACTCCCTGATACCAAAGTCCCCACCCAGGCAGTAACTCCCTCTTAAACTCATAATGAAGTTTTTCTAGTCAATATGTATTTGATGATCACATGCCTGCCCTGTGACCTTTGCCCTAACACATACACCATGACTCAACACAGACACACACTGCTTCCCAGTCAAACACACACTCAGCATCTAACACCTAGAAATCAGTCACCTGGGTACTCACAGGGAAGCCCAGCCTATGGACTTCTAACCAAAGTACAATTTTATTTTTTAAAAGACCTTTTATTTTAAAAAATATCTAGTTTTAAGATTACGTGTATGTCTGTGTGTCTGTGTGTGGACATATGCACATAAGTTCAGTGCCCTGAAGACTAGAAGAGAGCATCAGATCCCCTGGAGCTGAGGTTACAGGTGGTTGTTGACTGCTGGAGATGGGTCCTAGGAACTGAAGCTGTCTTCTCTATGAGAGCAACAGGCATTCTTAGCCATCTTTCCAGCCCACAGCAACTTTTACCCATTCCTTGGTTGAAGTTTTATGGCAGAAACACATACAGATAGTCTTCGCTTTTTATTCAGCTAGCTTTAGTCACATAATTTGTTGGCATTTCCATGTTACCTGTTATAATTTGGATATAAACTGTCCCCTGTGTGTTTGATATGTTTCAGATTTAGGAGAGAAACAGTGGCCTCATGTGTTTGAATAACTGGTCCCCAGCTGGCAGTACTCTTTGGGGATGTTGTGGACCCTTTAGGAGGGTACAGTCTAGGTGGAAGTGGTTTTCTGGGACATCGGGCAGAAGGGCTTGAGATATAGAGCCTGGCACCATTGTTTAGAACAATATATTCTTTGGTTGTTCTTACACAAATACAACGAATGTAGAGCATATCTACTTTCTATCATTCTGTCAGCCCCTTCCAGTTTTCTCCTGACATCCTCCTACCAATTTCATGTCTCTTCTTCCTCCTCCTTTTTTCATAACCTATGGAGCACAATTAGTGGTACCCATATATGCATGGGTGTAGGGCCATGCATCAGAGGATGGGTAACCTACCAGCAGCCGGAGAAAAATGGTTCTCTCCACCTCCTACAGCCTTTACCTGCTAGAAGCTCATCGATCAGGGTAGGGTCTGGACTACCTAATTCATGCTGCCCTGTTGAGTGTCCTGATCTTGAACAGGTCATTGAATTTTAATATGTTGGAGGAGTTCTACATCTCTGACTTGCTTTCTCTGTCATATTTACTTCTTCAAGTATACCCTAAACTCTGTTAAAAAGAAGTAGAAGTTATTTTTCATAACTTTATCTCCCGTATCCTTTTGGCAAAAAGTCAGTTTCTCCTGAAATGTAATCAACGTTATGAGCTGTGGATTTGTGTCTTCTTGCTAAGGGTGACTGATATACTCTTTGGGAGGATCATTCCATAGGGTTCCCTCTAGAGGCAGCACTGTTGAATTGCAGATACTTGCTTTTAAGGAGAGTTAGACTACGCTCTAAAATTAAGGACTGCATGCCGTGTACTAGACATATGACACTGGAGATACAGAAGACAAGTGAAGTATTGTCTTTGTTTTCTATGAGCACATAGCCTAATATGCATAAGAAAGGCAGTGTGTTCAGGAGAGCTGGCTAAGCAAGAAGACAGTGGAACGATGTTGCCATAATTACAACTAAAATGGCTGCCCATCTGATAATTTTATAATTTTTGTTTTGATTCAGACTTCAATTTTGTCTTTGTTTTTGGCTATATTCTTTAGTTCTGGCTCATATATTTTCTTTATACTTGTTAGGCAAAATTCTACATGTCATCACCATATTTTATCATGTTTAGAGAGCCTTTCTCAATTGACAAAATGAAATTATTTATTCTTTCCTAGTTTACTACAGAAATAATAGTGGTAATTTTGTTTCATTTTCAAAAGGGGATGTAAAGAGATGAACTTAACTGTAATTTCAATGTCTACAGCAGTTTCTGATGGATGATTCCTTTGATGTTAATCATTCAGAATTTAAGTTTATAAGTGAAGTCTTGTTCTGAATGGACAGTGAGGACAAGGAGAATCACTGCCTGCTGACACAATAGTGAATGAAGACTGTCAGGATGAGCATGTCTGTCTCCAGGCATGAAATGCTACCTCTGCCAAGAGTCCAGTGAAGCGCCTTCAATCTCAGCTCATGTGCTTTTACTAAAGAAATATATAAAACATCATCACATTTAGTACTTTGCTGCAATGAAAATATTTAGTCCCAAAGAGAAAAAATTTTGAAACAGAAGTTTTTGAATAAATTTATAAACATGGTCATACTCTAAGTGATTTCCTTTCTCTATACCCAAGACCTTTCCAAGAGAGTCTGTTTATTCATTAATAATTATGTCATCTCAAGAAATTTCGCATGCCAGTCAAATATATGCTATTATGCTTACTTGTCAAAATTTTATTGCCTGGGTTTCCACATTTCTTTTTCAAGCCTTTAATGTAAATGTCATTTCAAGTTTACTTCCTAACCAAAGTGTACAACTTTTGATTTTTCCCTTTTTTGTCTGCGAAGATCTTCAAAAATATGCCAATTTCAGAAACTTGAGTGGTGTGTGAGAGGTCTTGACCACAGCGGTATATTAAAAGGTTTCTTGCTGACTGTTAGTGCAGAAAGAGAAAGTGAGATGCTGTTGACCTTGAATCCACAGGCAGTGTGCAGTGGAGGAAGGACCCAGCACGGCATGAATTGGAAGCACAGTGATGGTGGGAGAGAAGAAAACATTCATAGAGACATTTCCTTCTCGCCTCACGATTGGCTCTATTTTATACTTTATTTCTTAAATCTAATAGTTGAATGAAAAAGGAATTACGAAGAAGAGCACCATTGTTTCTAGGCATGGCAGAGGAGAGGGTTTATTGTAGATAAAGAGGGAGAGCCCAGCCAGAGACATGACCAGTGACCTCTGAGAGAGATCAGAATGGACGTGACCAGCTGACATGCTGGCAGTCGGGGGTGGGGTGGTTGGGGAGCCAGGATACCAAGAGGCCAAAATTGCAAAAGGAGTGAAAAGGACCAGCATAGCAAAAATGGTTGGTTATATAGGGAAGAACAGCCATGGAAGGGCAGTCCTGCCCTGGTCTGTAGGTTCAGGGTAGGGTACAGAGTATGCCTACCCTGTAACAGGTAAGGGCTGAGGGATGCTGTGAGAACTTGGCACCTGCTTTGTTAGGTTTGAGACCTAACAGTAGCATTTTGAGTTTTGACTGACTGGTGTTTTTGATTTATAGAACCATTGGCTCAGTGGATCAGAAACCTTAAGAGAGAAAAGTCCATGTCAGGATAGGCCTCAAAACGGAGTACCTAGGAGCCACTCTGTGGTCAGCTAATGTCAGGTATTGTCCCTAAGATGACTACAGAAACGAAGCTGCTGGACTCGTCCAGGGAATCTCACCAAATTATGAAGAAGAGGAGTGTAGCTGAATCTATGATGGGAATAACTCAAGATGTCTATCAGAGTGTGAGGTATTTGAAAACTATTACAAAATAGCTCGGGTGCATGACTACCTGTGATAGGCAAAAGTCTTCAACTGCCACAGCTATTCTTCACTTACACTTCATGAAGTCAGCTTTTTAAGAGACCTCTTTTCTGTTCTAATTCACAAACAGCACAGTTCACACAATAGGTGAAATTGGATTTTCTTCGTTTTTTTTAAGGGTAACTTTCAGGAGCTGGTTCTTTCCTTCCACCATGTGGGTTCTGCAGATCAGACTCAGGTCATCAGGTTTGTTGTCAAACACTTTCACACCCTGAGTCATCTCACCAGCTCCCAGGCAGTCTCTATTCTGATGCAGTTATAGTATCAGAACACTGGCAAGAGGGCTTGAACAAGGGGTTCAAGGTTTTGCCCAAAAATAAAAAGCTATGCTTACTTTATTTCTCTATTTCTTTTCTATACAAAATTGAATGAAAGCTCATGGTGGATGCTTCAGTGTGAAAGCTTTTAGATAATTGAACAGAAAAAAAAAAGAAAGAAAAGAAGAAAAAAGAAAAAGAAAAGCAAGAACTTTAAGAACTTCTCCCACTGTTTCCTTTTAAAAGGAATCAGCCCTGAAAAGATTTTTATTTCATTTACATTGTTTTTCCAGTCATATTAGAGTTTGTACTGCACAGTTTACATATTTTACAGAATTAGATAGTTTCTGTTTCCCGAGCCAGATGTATGCCTGCTGAAAACAGGAAGTCTGTGTCACTGTTTGCATTTCGCACACTCAGCATCACACGCAGTATCAGAAAGAGAAGCACAGCTCTGTAACGGCCTTGAGCTGTTCCCTAACTGTTCTTGGATGCATGCAAAGTCATACCTCCATGTTTTCTTTTTACATCTAGAAATGAGCGCAAAGCTTGAGGCAGGCACATCTGGTCTCTTCCCTTGCATATTCATAAGGTTAGCACCAATGCTCAAAACCTGGTAGTTTCCAAGTAAATGTTGCTTAAAAATATAATAATTGTGTATGTATATCAGGAAAACTTCTGGTGGCCAAGTGAAACCTCCATGACTCAGGCCAAAGAAACTGATTAAACAATATGTCATATTTTTGACATAATTAGCAAAAGGAAAAAAATCCTTGTAATAGGGAAAATACTAATACATCTTCCAAGATCAGTTTCTTTTTGTGATTTTAAGTTAATATAAATCAATAAAATATAACTATATGTATTTATAGATATATGTATGTATATATCCTTTGGAGGAAGGATTTCTAGTTAACAAACTTCTCTTTCTCTCTCTTCCTCTCTCCCTTTCTTCCTCTTTCTCTTCCTCTCTCCTTTTCTTCAACCCTTTCTTCCTCTTCCTCCCTCTCTCTCTCTCTCTCTCTCTCTCTCTCTCTCCCCCCCCTCTCTCTCAGGTTTATGTGTTTGAGTGTTTGACTGCATGTATGTATGTGTTTCATGTTCATGCTTAGTGCCCAATGCGGCTAGAAGAGGGCATCAGATCCCCTAGAATGGAGTTAAACATGACCGTGAGCCACAGTGTGGATGCCAGGAAGTGAACCTGGGTCCAGTGCAAGAGTGGTAAGTACTCTTGACACTCAGCTGTCTCTCTAGCCTCCAACCTTTTCTCATATAAGGCATGCTTAGTGTTACAATAATGCTTAATGTTGCGTGTCTTGCAAAACTCTTTGAAAACACAATTCCTATGATCTTACAAATGTGTCACCTTCCTTTCAGAAATTTGCATTTCACTTGTTTCAGTTAATTTTTCTCTGGTGCTGAGGACTGAGCATAGGACTTCATGCATTCTGGACAAACGCTACCATTGAGCTGCACTTGCAGTCTTGAAGTAACTGACTTTTCTTTTCTTTTCTTTCTTTCTTTCTTTCTTTCTTTCTTTCTTTCTTTCTTTCTTTCTTTCTTTCTTTTTTTTTGAGACAGGGTTTCACTATGTAGCTCTGGCCTGAATTAAAAACTGATCAAAATATTTCTCTAAAGAAAAATATGGATAGAAGATGCAGATGAAAGTTCATTTGCAACTTCTGTGCACACCATCTTTCCTGGGTTGTTGATTCAGCCCCGGGACTTTCAGGATTGGAATCATGACTGATGCGCTATGGTGTATTTTTTGGCCCGTTATTGAGAAACAGAAAGAACTGGAAGGAGGCTTATCTAAAATGCAGAGTCATTTTTATCCTCCCAAAGCTGTCATCAAAGAGCCCCGCTGAATTTAGAACGTGTTAACGTTTGCTGAGTGTTAAAGAGTTGACTCCAGCACCTTATATGCCTTTGATGGGATGTTGGTGGGCTTTGGAACACAAAGTCTCCATGGAGGGCTTACTGTCGGGAGTAGTGTATGTTGCTGTATCTGGTTACTCGGTGTTGAGACGTCATTGGGGAGGTAGAGCGTGTGGTTTGGCTTATGTGAATGTCTGGGCTCATCATTTGTGTCACTTGAATTTCTGGCCCTACCAAAATACCACCACTCATCACTGGTCCTATACATGTATCACCTATGTTACCGTTGCCCATGTCAGGCACACCAGGGCTAGCCACCACTCTCTCAGCGTAGTATACATTGTGTGTGTTGGCTATCTCGGCAGGCACACAGATGTTCCCTTGAACATCATAGACAGGTGCCATCACGGTTTCGGTCACGACTACATTGGGTGGAAGCTGAGAGTCAAAGACAATCGTCGTGGGTTGTACACATGGGTCAGTGGCAGTGTAAGTTTCAGTCACTATGATGTCCCCATGAATCATGGGTTCAGAGGCTGCTGCCATTTCTGCTTGGAATTCAGCCTCCGAGAGAGTCATTCCTGAAGATTCATTGACAAAGTAATTAGGCCCCAGCAGAGGGAGGTCAGTGCTTATTGGTATACAGGCCTGGTGTGAGGGGAATGGTTCAATCTCTGTGTCCAAGCAGATTTCAGCTAGAGTCCTGAACTTTGGATCTAAAGTCTCCATGTAGCTCTCATCTAAGTCATCCACAATCCAACTGCAGCAGCCAATGGAGCCCACGGGTGAGCCAGTTCCTTCATGGTCATAAATGAGCAGGCAATCATTGGCTGGACGGCCTTCATCTTCATCTGCATACGCATACGCTTTCTAAGATGGGAGGAAAGACAGGAAATTAAGGTCTCTTTTTCTTTACATCAACCAGTGAGGAGTATTAGCAATGCTTTAGAGACTTCCGACCTAAAGATTTTGTGGACTACATTAAGAAATAAAATAACACTTTGATGTATTACTAAATTATTGTGTTTTTAAAGAGAGATCATTGTGTGAGTTAATGGGGTATAGAACTTCAGAAATGCATGTGAGTTTCCCTAATTTTAAAAGTAATAAATGACAGCATATATTTCGTTGTGTTTTGAATCAGATAATATTCAATTTTTTTGATTTATGATTTTTTTTGTTTCTGAGGTCACCTAGAAATAAAATGTGTTTAGTAATGTTCAAATTATTCATTTCAAAAGAGTTTTTTACACTTATGCATTTATTTGTTTGCACGTATGTGGATATGTTTGCATGCTGTCATATGGGGGTCAGATGACAACTTTCAGGTCAGCTCTTTCCTACTAAGAAGCAGATCCTGGGGATAGAACTCAGGCTGTTGGGCTTGGCATAAAACACTAAACATGCTTCTTGCTAGTGTCCAAATGTTTCTGTAATGAGATACATTGGACCAATCTGGAACAAAAGCATATGTAAAGATAGAAATTTCTGACAGTTGGAGACTTTCCTCAGAATGTCCTTGAAGATCTGTGTGGCTTTAGCTATTCAAAGATGATGACAGGAATAAGTTTAAAGATGTAAGGGTCTGAGAGATGAGTCCCTGTGATGTTTTACAAATTATTATTGTGGAGACAGCCTCACTGTGGAGCTCAGACTGGCTTCAAGTCTACACTTCTTCTGCCTGGTTTCCAAAGGTGGGGTTATAGGCACGTATCATCATGCCTTGCTTCAAATTACTTTTCAAAAAGGACTTTTAAGACTAGACTATTTTTTTTGTTAAGATTTATTTATTTTATTTATATGACTACTCTGTAGCTGTCTTCAGACACACCAGAAGAGGGCATCAGGTCTCATTACAGACGGTTGTGAGCCACCACGTGGTTGCTGGGAATTGAACTCAGGACCTCTGGAAGAGCAGTCAGTGCTCTTAACTACTAAGCTGTTTCTCCAGCCAAAGTCTAAACTCTTAGCAGGAGCCCAGTGGATAAAGGAGAGCAGCAGAAAGTGAGCCTCTTTGTTTAGACCAGCAGCTGGAAGCACACCCAGCCAGCTTCCCCTTCCTGTTTTGGTCCATGCAGGGTTCCACACATGCTTTACAATCTCAGCCTCAGCATATTTTCTCTTTAAAATTTATTTTTATCATTCAATATATTCATATATGCGTATAATATGTTTTGATCAACTCCCACTCATTCCCTCCTCCCCAATCCCCTCTCCTTTCTCCTTTTTCACTGTTCTCTCTCAGCTTCCTGTGTCCACTGCATCCACTCAGTGCTCCCTGCATGTGCATGGCTGTAGGACCAGCTACTGGACCGAGCATAGTCTCTCAGGGGCTAACAACTCCCTCTTCAGGGACCATCAGTTGTCAATAGCTCTTCAGCTAAGGGTGAGATTTCATGACTCTCCGTCACATCCATGATGCTTTTATTTTTGTTTATTTTTGGCTTAATGTTATTTTTGAGGGAAGGTCTTGTTATTTAATTTGGGCTGGCTTCATTTTTTTTTTTTACATGTGTGGGATTACAAATGTGTGCCACCATGCATGGCTTTCCATGGGATCCTAGGGGTCTGCAGGGCGTCATTTGATACAGCCTGGCCTTTCTACATTATAAAATAACTAAAGAAAGGGAGGTAGAAAGGGAGGGAGGGGGAAGGGTAAAGAGAGAGAGAGAGAGAGAGAGAGAGAGAGAGAGAGAGAGAGAGCTAGTTACAAGCTCAAGTCCCAAAGAGTTGAAGAATAAAGTCTGAAAGTGAATCCCATTGTTCATCCTGTGTTGTTCTGCTTTCCATGTGCTCTGTTGTCTGCATTCTCCTACTGGAAATGAGTGAGTGTGTATCAGGAAGTCAAGACCAAATCATGGTGGCATTCATGGTCTGAATGGTACTCCCTCAGATTCTTGCATGGAACACTAGGTAGTGGTAGGAGCGGAAGGTCTTTAGTATATAGTATATATATTATAGTATATTTAGGATATAGTTATAATTCTCAGAATGATTTAAAAATTAATTAGTATTGACCCATTATTAAATAATTATTAATTATTAATCATTAATTTTTGCATTAATATTCTAACTGCAATCTTTTGATTATTTTTGATAATTTCATACATACTATTGTGATTATGTTGGTTTCCCTCCATTACTCTCTCTAATCTCACACACTGCGTCTGAACCCCCGTTTCTTCCTTTCTAGTCTCCTTGCTGCTTTCGTGACTTTAGAAGTATTTTTTTTTAATGTACTAAGTTGGGGTTGAGTCTAAGCACAGGTAAGGGGGAAATTGCTGGTCCATGAGCTGCTCCCTACTAAGTACATAACTGAAGAAAATGTCTACTTCCACCTCGGCTATTAACCATTAACTGTCACATAGGGTGTGGTCTCGTGGGCCTCCCTGTCCATGGTGAAATGTTGAACAGAGTGGTCTAGTGTGGCCATAGAATGCTCAAACTCGTTTTCCCCAAAGAGCAATGTTGAAATTTATGTATTAGAATTTGAGGAATAAGTCCAATGGAGATAGAGAAAAATGTATTGCTGATTAAACAAAATAAATTTTTCCAATATGAGGAATTATTTACTCATTTAAAAATTGTCTTAGTTGTATGTCTATGAGTATTTTTGCCTTATGTGTATTTGTGCACCATGTGTATGCATGGTGCTAGAAGATGGTGTTGGATCCCCTGAAACTGGGGTTATTGGTGGTTATGAGTCACCATGTGAGTGCTGGGAATTGAACCCAGATCCTCCTGAAGAGCATCCAGGACTCTTAATTTCTAATATATCCTTCTAGTCTGAACTTATTTACTATTTATGGCACTCTATTAAACAAACACAGTATATTGGAACGTTTCTTTGGCATGCTAACAGAACCGTGACACTTTTTCCTCGGGACACAAAAGGATGGGCACTAGACTGAGAAGAGGGTACCTAGAGCCTAGGTTCTTACCTGTCAGCTTTCATCTATCACCAAATTGTGAAAATGCATGGCTCACCTTTAAAGCATTTGTTCCCATACCCATGTCATAATATTACTACTAATAATAATGATAATAACTTATCACCATCACCACCTTCCTCTTCTTCCTCCTCCTCCTCCTCCTCCTCCTCCTCCTCCTCCTCCTCCTCCTCCTCCTCCTCCTCCTCCTCCTCCTCCTCCTTCTTCTTCTTCTTCTTCTTCTTCTTCTTCTCTTCAGAGACACATTCTCATGCATCCATCCCATCCATCCATCATAGCTCCAAGTCATCCCAGGATGGTTACGTAGCTGAGAATGACCTCAAACTTCTGATCCTCCTGCCCTCACCTCCCAAATGTAGGGATTATGGGATTACAGGAGTGTGCCACCAAGTCTGGTTTATGATGGGGATTGAACCCAGGGCCTTGTGTATGCTAGGCCAGTACTTTACCAACCGAGCCACATCATTGTCCTGCCCTGACTTTTATGTTTTCTCTTTTCATTGGATCTATCTGGAGAACAAGAAGGGCGTCCTAGGGCATGAATGAAGTTTTGATTCTTTGTCAGCATCTGTTTGCTCTGTTGTTACTATGGGAATCAAAGGGAAAAATTAGAAGAAAGCAGAAGGGAAGATGTTAAGAAAAGGGAAGGAGGGGATGATGGGAGATGTTGGTCTTTTCATAGTAGTGAAATGTGAAACACTGCTATAAATTGGCTTTATGTCTTTTAAGAACTGGGAAATCATAAATTTTTTTATGTGAGATTGGGATAGGGTTAAAAGCAACCAAATATATTTCCACTCCTACAGTTATTCTTCCCAAGTCTCTGTGGATAAGCTGGAAGAGTCTTACCTCAGAGAAGTAGCTGTCCAGGAAGGCCATGTTCATGCCGGTGTCTTGGTATTCCCGAAGAGTCCCTATAGTTGAACTCCTCTTTCTCAGGGTCCCTGTTGCTCCTCCAGCTGCTATGCCTGCAGCTGTCCCAACACCTGTATTGAGCTCCACTCCTGACACACCCCCTTCCACTGTTCCTCCACCAGCATAAGTGTTGGTGTAGATTTCTGGAAAGACAGGGTGTTTTCATGACAAGGCTCAAGTTACCTGGCTGATGCACACAGAACACTGTCAGTCCCTCCTCCACCATCAACACAACACAGACATGGTTTTAGAAAGTTGGGCAAGGAGCCACTCTGATCATAAATGGAGTTTTCTGACTTGACAAATGTTAAGTGTTACAGAGGGAGACAGCTATGGGACATGGCTCATTCTCATGCACACAGCCTTTGCCTGGATATTTAAAGATACAGAAGTAGAGGTAGACACTACCTCAGTAATCTCTATGCCCTAGACCTCTTAATGGGGTGCAACCTACCCCTCCCAGACCCCCCAAGCAAAGACCAGGCTGCTTCCTGCAGCCAAATCTCCAGTCCTCATTTGCACATGTGCTGGAGAGCTGGCTCACTTGGGAAGCACGCATACTCTGTATGGAAAGTACTAGGCATTGGGTACTAAGGAATCAGCACTGGAAATGCTCATATCTGCTCTAGAACTGGACAACCTCTGCTTGAATCAGTCATCCCCAATTGCAAGGTGCTTTTGCATTTTCTGTGCTGGGTAGGACTGGTTAAGTTAGCAGAGTGTATGACACTGGTATGGGAAAAGTAGGTGTGAATTTGGAGTGTTCAAAAAGCATATTTACTGTTTTTCTTTTCTTCCCACCCACCTACCCATCCATCCATCCATCCATCCATCCATCCATCCATCCATCCATCCATCCATCCTATTGAACACCTGTAAGGTTATATATTTTATATAACATATGACATTAGAAAAATCTTTGTGTCAATGCTGTGTAAAGGCATTTTTTAAAAAAAATCACATTATATAGAATTATAATTACAACATCAATTACATAAGTGCCATGTAGCTTTCCTTTCAAGAAGAAGGGCTACATCCAGGGAGGTGGAACTTTCTAGGAACTTCTTACTAATAAGGGGCAGAGCTAGAAACAAAACTCAATGATGGTTTCAGGATGTGCCTGTCAAATTGCTGTACTATACTTTGCTTGGCTGTAACTTCAGATAGAAAAATTGAGTGGCCACCTCAGGTGTGTCACAGTCTGAATGCACTCTCATGCAATGACATTCACACATACGCTAATTTAACTTGAGACTGTTTGATAGAAAATACTTTTGTAAACCTTAGAAAGGGAAACAGAATTGGTTGTCAACTGACCAGAGGAATCAATGCGATCTTGGGTGTTAGAGGCTGTCATGGGCACACATATATTTGATACATCCTGAAAGAAAAAAAGATTTTAAAATAAATGTTTCGCAGTCTTCCCTTGAAAGCTGAGACCTATTTACTTTGCCTTGCGTGCAATTGTCAAGGCTGGCTGAATTCCCACGGAAACCACCCACTTCCGTGCAGAGTGGTGGTCCACTCACCCTGTCTTCCGGATGAGCCCCCTCGATTCTCCAGGGCTGCATCACTCCTTCGCCTCCCTCAGGCACAGGGGCAAACCTTGTCCCCAGGCCTTCTGGCTGTCTCCTCTTGCAGCAGCACATGAGCAGTAAAAGGGGTGACACTGGCCAAGAAAGTGACGAGAGTTAATCTCAACTGCCCAGGTTAAAAAGTCACGCTTTTTGAGGTACCATAATTGGAACCAAAGGGACAAACACAAGGACAAACATGTATCAGGTGCCTCCTCTCCAGAGAATGAAGCATCAAATGTGACCATCCATCTTTATAAATACAAACACCAAATCACAAGGGACTGGAGAGCCGGAAGCAGAGGGATGTGAGGCTCTGTAATCCAGACTCTCTTCTAACTGATTTGAAAGGAAAGCTCCTGTCCTGGCTGGTTCTGTGTGTCGACTTGTCACAAGCTAGGGTCATCAGAGAGAAAGGAGCCACAGTTGAAAAAAAATGCCTCCATGATACCCAGCTACAAGACATTTTGTCAACTAGTGATCATCGGGGGAAGGCCCATATTTTGGCTGCTACCATCCCTGGGCTGTTTGGTCTCAGTTCTGTAGGAAGGCAGGCTGAGCAAGCTAGGGAAAACAAGGCAGTAAGCAACTCCCCTCCATGGCTTCTGCATCAGCTTCTGCCCCCAGGTTCCTGCCCTGTTTGAGTTCCTGACCTGACTTCCTTTGGGGATGAACAGCAATGTGGAAGTGAAAGCAAATGAACACTTTCCATTCCAGCCTGTGTTTGGTCCTGGGGTTTCCTTGTAGCAATAGAAACCCTAACCAAGTTAGCTCCATTCTCCCTGGATTCCAGGACTTCTAAGTCAGCTGACTACATATTCAGGATTCTAACTCATTTCTCTGACTCCAACTCTTCCGTCTACATGCATAAAAATGTGCATATGTCTATGGATAATATGCAACTCCTGACCGGCGTACACACAGTAGCTCCTCCACTTTTGATGGTTCCCCATGTAACATCCGAACTTTAGAAGACTGAAGGAAAGATGTATAGACAACAGAAACTGCATTTTGAAATTTGAATTTTGACCTTTCCCCAGGACAGGTAGCCTGATGCAAATGTTGTTGACATGGTGTTTTAAAGCCTAGATGGGGAGGACCTCCCGTGCTAGTGCTTAGGTCCTGTCCGACATGAATCATTGTAAAGACGTCTCAACAATTCTTATGTGACTTAAAAGTTATTTATCATGACTGCTAACATGCCATAGGTCAGATTCTGGGACATTTCCAGAGACATTTTGGGAATCATTCATGATTTTTGTATAACCTTGCAAATTCATTTTAGGAAACTCTGTCCAAACAACAGTCACTATTTTCTTGTATCTCAAAATGACAGTGTTTTAACGGTACAGTTTAATCATTTCGATTAAGAACCCAGTGTTGGATTCCCCATGAAGTCTAAATACTTTAGGGGCAATCTAAAATACATAATTGGACTCTGTTTAGAAAACCCGTATGTTTGAAAATAAAGCACAGGGAGGGCAGGCCTCCTTCTGAGAATTTTGCTTAGGGCTTTTACATTCCTAGGACCAGGGTTTTAGGGTAGAGGTCTGGGGCTTCTTGAAACTACTCTCGATGAATCCTGCTCTATCAGAGGGAGCAGCTCACCCAAGAGCCCAGTCATCATTGATCCCTCATTGCCTGGAGCCAAAGCTCAGAACACTTACTGCTCCAGGCAGAGTACCCAAGTGCCTCCACACTGACCCTTTATTACCTGCTTCTACTTCTCAACTTCTACTTCCTCCATGTGCTCAGCCCTTCAGTCTCTCCCCAGCCTGTGTGTTATTCTGTTGATGCTCAAGGCTGTGCCCAGGGGCCTCACTGACTAGTGGTTTGCAATATCCCACCTAGCTATTGCTTGGGGCTTCCTCTTTGCCCTAGATTGTCTTTTAGATCACCATTGTAAGTTGAGAAAAATCCTCAACTTTCAGGGCCCTGTTTAAATCCGTGTCTGTAAACAATTCCACAACTTACTTCCTTTGAGTTTTTTGTTCTTGCCTTCTCTACTTTGACTCATTTTTTTATAAAGTTTCTATTATAGGATCTATTTTATACGTGTCTTTGTTATACTTAATGGTTTGCACATGTTTCTCATCTTTAGGACGATCACAAACCTTTGATCTTTGTGGCTAGCATTATCAAAAAGGTGTGAGCCCTTGTCAGCCCCAAGATAGCTACAGATGCCAGAAAGAAATGGCCACGTGAATTTAGCGATCCTGGTGAGTCTAAGAAGAGACTCTATGTAGGCACTACTTACAGAACAGCAGCAAGAGACCCAAAATAATCATGCCAATCCCCGCTGGGCCAAGTCCGACGTTTGACTGCCTAAGTCCATCATCAGTGACCGTCCCCATGTCATCGGTCACCCAGATGGTGTCCCCAGTGTAGATGCCTGTGGTGCTGGAGTGCAAGCACACATGGTAGTCGTCACACAAGCAGGCGTCTAACAGTACAGTCTGTGGCAATTCACATGCTCTGTTGTGACTGTCCTTCACGAGGATGGGGATTTGGTAGGGTCCTGGAGACAAGGTCTGCTCAGTCATAAGGATTGCAGAAGTTCCTGGGAAACAAGAAGATAGAGGGAGCAGGTGAAAATTCCCCTGGAAGTAAGTCTTCCTGGTGCCCTAGGCAGCAGACTCAGCTCCTCTAAGTTCTGTGTCTTTAAGACCAGAGTTGGAGACTCTGCACATGGAGGGGGCTGGACTCCATACTTGCCTCCCTTTCTATCAGTTACCCCTGTCATCAACTGTAGCATGTACTGCCACATTCAAGAGTACCACATCTTAGTGATGTGTCCCATGCTTTGCTCATCTCTTTCTGCAATATTTGAAATTTTGGATTTAAGTTTTTACCCTTATGAATAAGAATGTTCGAATAGCTCATCATAGAAGCAATTTCGTTGGTGGGAAGAAAGTGAGGGGATATCTTTAAGATAGGGGGATGTGAGATACGTCTGTGTATTTGCCTAGAATTATTTAAAGTGGGGAAGTCTGACTTTTGGTGTTAGTCAAATGACCTGTTTATTTCAAGGGTGTAAACCGTCCATGTGTATAAAATGATTAGTTAACTGGTATTTGTTGGTATCAGGAATTGCTTTTAGCAGTGACACCAGTTGGTCACTGTTGCCATGGCAACAGCCATACATTCCCAGAAGACATTTTGGTTCAATTTACACCTCCACCTGGGAACCTTTACCTCACATTCCAAAGAAAAGGCAAATTCCGTGCCCCCTACGCCTCTTTTTCTTTTCTTTCTCTCGCCTCTTCCCTTTGACTCCTCCACCATTAAAATCTCACCACGTGGAACCCTGTTGGTATTGGTTTGGTGTGTTCTTTCCCCAGGGGTGCGTCCGATAATTCTGATATTATTAACAACTGATATCTGATATTAACATCTGAGATTAAATAGCAGCAGTATTTACACACTATAGTTTTCGTCTTTTTTCTTCAGACTGATTTCTAACCCCTCCCCCTCAATGTCTAGTACACCTGAAAGTTTATATATATAATTTTTTGAGACAGGGTTTTGCTTTGTAGCCCTGGCTGTTCTGAAACTCAACTCTGTAGACCAGGCTGATGGGTGAACCACAGAGGGTTCACCCACCTGCCTCTGCTTCCCAAGTGTCCCACGTGCTGGGCTCAAAGCTGTGTGCTACTGCTGCCTGGCTTTTAATTTAAATTTTTGTTTAATGTAACTATGTCACAGAAAGAGACATAAAATTGTGTTTGACTACTGGACTATATTTGGTCATTGCTTTGCTTCTGGCCTTTGAATGTGAGCACCTTTCCAGTCTGCTTACCATTGATGGACCTGATATCCCATATGTCAGCTGTGTCTGGCGACTCGTCAACCACACAAAAGGTAAAGGGAGCCCCGAAAGAATGGTCGTTGACGTAGATCCTGACAGACGAAGCATGGGTGCAGACACTTCTACTTTCGGCATAAATGACGGGACAGTAATCATTGGCATCAGGAACCTCAATGCATATGGTTCCCGTAGCTGTTCTCCCAGAGCCATCTGAAAAGGAGAGCATCATGGGTGTTAGGGTAAGCAACGCCAGGAAGAAGATTTCATTTCATACCCTACATCGCTGCCACAGGAAGTGTGAATAGTGTGAGTGACGTGGGAGGCGTGATGGTTTCCGGCTGGCTGCGTTACTCCAGTCACCGTGACTTCCTAGCCTTCTTTCAGCCTTTCTTCTCTTGTGTACACTGCGCGCTCTTCTGCAGATGCCTTCCCTTCCTCTCATTGCCTTGATCTCAGTGGACATGGAAATGGAAGATGGGAAGTCTTCCAAAGAACGTCATCCTTTGCTCTTCTCATCCTGTCCTAATGAGGCAGACCCCAAAGCAGCTGCCAACCTCCCCACTCATGGTCTGACAGGCTGCAGTATTCATAACTCTGGTGGGGAGTTAAATAATTGCTTGCACATTTTATTTTATTTTTTTGTTGGTAAGAAATTTTATTTATTTCTCTGTGTAATGACTCTTCTAGGAAAAATATCAAGTTTTCCTCTAATCTACTTGAAAGAAAGTAGTAGTATAGCTTATTAAAAAAGGCAGAAGGTAAAAATTGAGGTCTGAGTGAAGTCCACAGTTACTTTATGCTGTTGTTATAGTGAATAAAGTATCATTGTTTTTACTTTGCAAGGAGCCTTAATTTTCTCATTTGAAAACTCAGATATTACCCCCTCTCTCTGGGTTAACTAGCTAAATCATGTCACCAGATGTCAGCACACTTATTTTAAGGGTAATATTTTATTACCTTTATTCATTTATTTGTGTGTCTGTGTTTGTGTGTGCTGGTATATGTGTGTGTGTATGTGTCCGTATGTGTGGGTCACAGTGAGTACGTGAAGGTCAAAGGACAACGTGTAGTAGTTGACCTCCATCATGTGAGTCCTAGAGACACAACTCAGATCCGCAGGCTTGGCAGCAAGGACCTTTACTCACTGAGCCATCTTGCCCACCCCAAAGATGCTTTTGGATGATAAGTCAAGAGGCTGTCTTTATCACATGTGATTCTGTCCCCATAGTTTATCATCATGAGACTTTCTAAGGTGTCTGTTTTGTTAGAGACACAGCACTTTGTCCCATAGTTGGTTCTAGTTCTCAATCTTTGGCTCTCTGTAGCTGACTTGTGGCCTTGTGATTTATAACTAAAGCAGAAGCTGTTGTTAATAAAGCTTGCTCTCCAGGGCTTCCACCTTTTGCTTGCTATGTAGACATTCTGGTTCAAAGAAAACCACCCAGGTGACGAGGCCCTCTGCCTACACAGATCCTGTGCTTAGGTAAGCAAAACCTTTTTCAATCTGTTGGCAACACTTTTTCTTTTCTTGAGCCATAATTATCTTTTTGTCTTGCTTACTGCAGATTTTCACATATGACCAAGGTATGATCAACGTGGTTAGACTCTGGTTTGAAAAAAAAAATAGCCTTCCAGAATGCTGACAATGAGCAAGAAAATGTTAGATCTGTAACTGACCTGAACATTGAAAGAGGCACTCTGGATAAAGACAAGCACTCGTGGCTCATTTCTTGGACTTTATTGTGCTTTGGGTTTTTTTTTTTCTTTTCTGAGCCTTGCGTTTAGTCATTCACCTTTAAAGTGTCCAGATAGAGCGTCATCTGTCTCTCTGAACACTAACGACTACCTCTGACTTCCCTTGAGCATACATTGAGTCATTCGCCTTTCTCTCCATATATGGTAAAGGCCAGATAGAGTCGTTCATTACCCAACCTCCTCAGACTTCTTTATGGATATGGTTGAGACATTTATCTTTTTTCTTTCTTACTGACTTCGTTTGGTTTGCTCTGTAGCAGCTGGCTTCCTAGGTCCTGTTCTGGAGAAACTTTGATCCTCAACAAATAAATTCCTGTTGCTATTCTCCAGAAAGAATCTGTCATCGATTTTTCTGTGAAGGAAGTGGATCAATCTTTGCTTAAAGATGGTAGGATTTGAATCACCTGAAAATTTCTTGAGCATCTTACAACAGACAGTGTTGTCTATAAATGTTGTCTACTTGAGTGACAGGCAGGCTTCTCGTTATAGCTCGGTTCTGGTGACTGAAGTAAGTGTGCTCTCAGGCTCACTGCCACCCACCAAGGTGACCCTGCAATGACCCTGTAATCCTGACTGTGAGGAAGCATTCCTCTCGCACTCCACAAGTGAGATCAGTCATACTCAAGCTATGTGGTCATAAATAGAAACAAACTTTCATCTATACAGTATCTAACTTCTGTGCATACCACAAATCACGCATGATGCCGATTTGGAACTAAATGAGATAAAGTTTGACATGAGTATAATTTGTGGTTCTGTGTATACTTAAATTCTTTCTATTTTTCAAGTTTGATGTTTAGTTCTTAATCTAACATACTTAAAACTTTCTGTCTTAAGTTTCATTTACACTACTAAATGATAAATTTTGACCAATACAACTATCAACATTAGAATAGCTGTATTAATAACAGTTCATGTAATTTCATTCGTATATTAATTATATTAAAATATTGAAAAGAAATTTCTTACCATCTATAGCCAGGATCTCTGCTGCATACATCCCATCCGTAATATATTTTGACTTCGTGTCAAATTCCCTAGAAAACTGTATCTCACCAGTCCTTGAATCAACTTTTAGCCAGCTGCCTGCATCGTGCCCTATGACATACCTGTTTTTAAATAAACAAGTTCATCATTATGCTTCTGTGAAAGTTAGACTTTTAAATCACAGCAGAACTACAATACAATGAACCCATACTTGTGTTTGTTTGATTCACCATGACAATTGTCTTAGTTTACAAAATGTACTCTGTGTGTATGTGTGTATGTGTGTGTGTACGTGTGTGTGTGTGTGTATGTATGTGTGTGTGGTGTGTGTGTGTTTGTGTGTGTGTTTATGTGTATGTGTGTATGTATGTGTGTGTGTATGTGTGTGTGTGTGTGTGTGTGTGTGTGTGTGTGTGTGTGCGTGTGTTACATTCCAGTGAGAATTCAATATTACATATTTTGTGTTAGGTTGAAAACAATTCATCATTCCTCTTCTAGATTTTCAATTATATAGTAAAATGTATGGATATAGCTCAGGTCTATTAATTAACAATATATCCTTTATCTAGTTTGAAAACAAATATTTATTTTTATGCATGGCAGGCTCTGCTTGCTGGTTGTAGGTGTGAGGCATGCTGGTTTCAGAGGGCTGGCTGCTGCTGGCTTGCTCAGGGCCTGGTGGTAGCCCTGAGCCCCCTTTCTGCTTGGGTTTCCTCATGGATAAGGATCTAAAGACCTTAAGCTGATTGGAAGAATAGTGGGCTCTCCAGCAGGTGAGATCAAGCACCCACACACAGTTCCTTCATCTGATTCTCTCTGCCATCTCCTCATGTGAGTAGACTTCAGAAGTTTTCCTCAAAGCCAATTAGGTTATTACATTTATGGACTTTGATCACTCTACAAGTACTGAGGAGGAAGAGGAGATACAGATGAAAGGGTGAAGAGAGACCATTTATAGCGATTTCTGGAGTCTCTTGTGTATAGTCTCTGTGCCCAGTGCCCCGAATGTGTACTGTTCTCTTTCCTGTTTTCACTCTTTATGTTCACAAAGCACGTACGTTTCAGCCTCTTTCACTCTTTCTTTTTTTGTCCCTTTTAGGTCAAGCAGAGAGTTGAAAGTCATCTCAAAGATAGCCAGAGGTTTTGTGGAAACAGGAAGTGATTCATTTTTTTATGGCGTGCCACTGGCTATAATATAACCTATTTAGGCTTAGTTCAGGGTAGTACAGCTGAGCTCAAAGGATCAAAGAGAGTCTCACAGCAATGTTGGTAGAGCTTTAATGTTGTAATCATGTTTTAGGTCCACTGACTCTATAACTAGCCAGAGCTCCCATTAGCATGTTATTAAATTCCAAGAAAATGCCAAATGCTGTCATAGTCCTCTAAAACAAGCAACAAGAGAACTCCCCCACCCCCTTTCCCCAAGCACTACACAAATTTTATAGCACACACCTCATGAATGAACAGTGGTAGAACTGCCACACAAGTGCTTGCCATACCTGACGTTTGTTGCAGGGCTCCCCGTGTCCATATCTATGGCTGTGTATGTGCCAAGCACATAGTTCATTAAGGAGTCTCCCCTCATTCCTCCTCGTAGACTAAATGTCATGGAACTTGGGCGAAAGGTTGGTCCTTCCCGCACGTTAATAACCTGGATTCTCACGGGAGTGGAGTGCATTTGGAATTGAGATGCCACTGAATGGTGAAACTCAGCTTGGTTTCTAACTCCAATGCTGAGGTAAATGTTAGGTTCCTGTTCATAGTCCAGCATCTGAAATGACGAACAGAAAGAAACAGCTTTGAGCTAGTAAAGGGTTCTTTCTCTGGGAGGAAGATGGAGGATGCGGTGTATATAGATGTGTTTGTTTTCATGAGTGTCGTAGGTACACGTGAGTGTGTGCATGTGGAGGCCTGAGGCTGATGCTGGGTGTCTTTCTCAATGACTTTCCACTTGTATATTGAGGTAGAGTCTCTCTCTGAAATTGAAATGTTTGGCTGATCTGGCTATCAAACTTGCCTTGAGGACCTCCCCAATCTCTGTTTCCTGTGCTCTTGGGTTACAGATGGGCCTCCTGCTCAAAGGACTTTTTTCTGGGTTCTGAGGATTTGAACTTTGGTCCTCATGCCTTAATGGCAAGTGCCTTACTAGCCATGCCATCTCCCCAGCCCAGTGCTCCCTTTACACAGAATAAGAAACACAAGCCTATACACTAGAGCAAAGTCCTGGAACTGTGCGATTCTGACTTTTAAATTGAGATAATCTCAGCTTCAAAAGGTGTTTTATGCATGCAATCACTTAAACCTTTTGCACATGTGTAGGTCAGTTAAATTTAGAGGTTCATTTGTTTATCTTTGTTTGTTATGATGCTGGGAATAGAACCCAGGGCCTTGAACATGCTAGATGGCTATTCCATCACTGCCTATATGTACAATTCCTAAGCCCATGGCTTAAAATTGTGAGTATTTTAGAGTTTTCAACTGTTTACATAAAAAAACTTTAAAATGAAAAAAAAAACCAAAACCCACCTCTTTTTATAAAAAATAAGAAGTAAATCTAGAATGGATCAAAAAATCACCCATAATTATTGACTGAGCAATTAGGACTCAGACCTCCTTTTGTAGAATTCACATCTGAGACTCTCTTTAAAGTAGTAATGACAGAACAAAGGAGACAATATCTAGGATGTAAGCGAACATATAATCATTATTGAGATGATGCAAACATTTCTAAGTTATCATGCTATTACCGGGTGCCCAATACTATCACTTAGTTGCACTGGGTCTGGTTGACAAGATGGCTCCTTTGTTAGGCACACTCGAGTAAACGGCACACCCTGAGAAACAGTCACCTTTGAACTGAGTTTCCCAGATGAAAGGTGAATTCGGTCTTTTGATCTAGAGTGACTTATGGGCAGAAGTGAAAGGTCACATGTGGAAAGGCCATGGCAGAAACAAGGTGTGCTGGACACTGCCTGAGAGACACTGTTGTGGAAGCTAACGCAAGCAACAATGGCTCTGTTGAAATCCGGTTTGCAATCTCCAGACCGAGAACTCACAGATCGTGTTGGATCTCATCTTTGTCATTTGCCACCTAGGAGAACTGAGGCAACTCAGTCTTTGATTTTGTCTCATTTTCTTTACAAAGGGATCACAGCTTTTCTTCTCAGAGTGGTGTGGGTTGGAGGAGGGTCTGTGTGCAGAGCCCTCCTACAGATGGACTTTGGTAGCTGGTGTAGAATATTGCAATTGCTTAGTAAAGACTAGTGTTTCCTCCTTTTTTATTATATCAACACCCCCAGATGAGAGGGTCCCCAGTTCCTCTGCTTGCAGTAAGAAGCCTTTTCCTATGAACCTGGTTCAGAAAGATGTCCCCTTCTCCTCTCCTGGTGGAATTTCACTCCTTGTTGGGGCTTTATGTCATACTCAGACATCACTATTGGTTGTAACAGACATACGACTTACTCTGAGGGTACTTTCCTTGTTTTCTCAGTGAAACATTGAGCAGTACAAGAACAATATAGCTTTGGCTTTCTTGCTAATACACGTTGTGTTGCTGGCCAGGAGGGCCCCACTATCACAGTCCAGGAAAGTCGTGCATATGAAGGGCATTCGGGCTCTGAAGTACTTTCTGAAGGCATCCTCCCAACCTAAGAATCACCTGGAACTTCTTTGGAGGGAGCCCTTAAGGATCCCATGCTTACCTTGACCAATTTCAAAATGCCTTCGTTGGTTTTTGGATCTGTTTGGATTTCAAACCAGTTCCCATCATTGCCAGAGAGGATGGAGTATTGGGCCAGCCAGTTATCAGTGCCTTCCTCATCGAGATCGATTGCTTGCAGTCGTATCAGTTCTGAGCTCAAACAGTTTTCTTCAATACTTGCTGAGTACTGAAATAAATAGGGCAGGTTTGTGGTGCAGATTTGAAAAGGAACAAAGACATTTGCTACCATATGATTATTCTTTAAAATACAACAAACTATGCCAATGATTTTTGTATCATTTTAAGATGGCATCTATTCAGTCATGAATGTAAGAATGACATGAGTGTAAGATTTGTTTTCCTATGCTACACCTGAAATCAATATTCCATTGCTGCTTCATTTCTTCACATTTATATTTGACCTACTTTACTCTTTTAAAAAAATGACTTAGTTTTAAATAATCTGTTAATGGCTAAATAGTAAACATTGGACTTTGTGGTCGACAAACTCTTCACAGGAGCTGCTTGTCATGTCACTGTTGCAGCAGAAGGTAGTGACACACAACATGGGAGAAGAATGGAGTGGGAGGAGAGGGGGAGAGGGGAGGGGGAGGGGGAGGAGGAGGAGGAAGAGGAGGAGAAGGAGGAGAAGGGGGAGGAGGAGGAGGAAGAGGAGGAGAAGGGGGAGGAGGAGGGGGAGGAGGAGAAAAATATTTTGACTAAAATAGGTGACAAGTCATTCCTGGCTCTGTTATTTGGATTTTGTAATATTTTTTAACTTAAGGTCTCACATAGCTCAAGCTAGTCTTGAATTTGTTATGTAGCTGAGAATGACGTTGAACTTGTCCTCTTGCGTTTACCTCCCAAGAGCTGTGATTAGAAGTATGCTCCACAGCACTGTTGCTAGGGATCAAACCCAGGGCTCCAAGCACGCTGGGCAACCATTCTTCCAACTGGACTGCATTCCTAGTCCCAGCTTTATGATACTTTGTGATGAAGGTGAGAATGGGAGTTGAGGGTGTCTGGGACTCTATTACAATTAACTCAGCAACTTCCAACACCTATGCAGCAAATTTCCCAACTTCTGTGAGTAGAATATGTGGGGAGGCTGGTTTTCCAGAGGAGGCTTGCTTGGAACAGTGAGTCAAAGATATGTATATAGGAGCAGGAAAGATTACCTAGGGGGTTCAGGCACTTCCTGTCAAGACATAAGCAGAGTTTGAACCTTGGGACCTCCATGGTATAAGAAGAGAACCAATTCCTGCAAGTTGTCCTCTGATTTCTACATGTGCACCATTGCTTGTGTGTGCTGACACATAACACACACACACACACACACACACACACACACACGGAGAAAGAGAGAGAGAGAGAGAGAGAGAGAGAGAGAGAGAGAGAGAATAAATGTAAATAAAAGATAGGACTTGGCAGTTCAGAGCACTGGCTGCTCTTCCAGAGGACCAAGGTTCAATTTCAAGCATCCACATGGCAGCTTATAATTGTCTGTAACTTCACTTCCTGGGAATCTGACGTCCTCACACAGACATACACACAGGCAAAACACTAATGCATATAGAAATAAAAATAAAATTTAGAAGATGTTAAAAATAAAATGTTTTAAAAGTAAAATATAAAATGTTAAGCAATAAAAAGACAAACATGTAGGTGTGCTACTCTTCATAAGAAGTGTAAGTTTACATCACAAAGCTGTTCACCCACAGTGTAACAGCCAGGCTTCTGCATAAGCATAAAGGCAAACTGACTACTGACAAGGGAGAAAGATCATTAGAACAATGACTTACTGAGGTTTTCTCCAAGATGGGGAAATTATCATTGACATCCAAAATCTTGATTCTGCAGTCACATTCAGAGGACAGCCCATCTGTGGCTCCATCCCGATCTGAGCCCCTCACCAGGAGATTGTACATACTGTGTTGCTTAATTAGAAGGAAAGAGAGTCAGAAAGCTTAGGTCTTGCGACTCCAACAGAACTCCGCGCCATTATTTGTTTTTAATAGGTGCATGAAACGAAATTTGTATCACCGGTCATTTGGTTTTCATTAAAAATGACTAGAGTATTTTTCCTTCCCTCCTGTGCACTAGACTAAAGTCATGCACAAATTATCTGATCTTTGTCTTTATAAAACCAGTCACTCATAGAATGCTTTACCTCTCTGTCAAGGAAGTTGGACATCGTGCGGACTTCTCCAGTGTACCTGTTCACCATGAACATGGGTGCACCAGCAGGCTCCTGGGAGATGATCTTGTAAGCAATTTTAGAATTCAAGTGATTGTCTTCATCTGCATCCGTGGCACTTAACTTCACCACCAGTGCATCTATAAGTGAGGGTGGAGGCAGAGAATGGTTGGAATTTTACTAGAATCAATCCCTCCAGGCATTGGGTATAAAGAGAGTGGCTGGCCTTTCCTTGACTTTTCCTGACTTCCTTGAGAGTATGTTACTGTAGCTTACATTAACCACATCAGTAGTTACAAAAATAACAGTAGCCAACATATAAAGTTCTTGGCAGTTTATTCTTTCATTCTGCTATTGATAAGTTAGTAGCAAACTGGTAGCCTTTAATATATGAAAAAGCTCAGTATAGTGTCATAAAGCCAATGGAAATAATTTGATCGGATTTGTTTTTACTATGGTCTTGTGAAATTATTTTCTATTGTTTCATTAAGAAGTTGATGACTTAGTTAAATTCAACATTGCAATCATTTTATTGCTAATCTTTTTTGAGACAGGGTATCTCTGTAGAGCACACTGGCCTCTAACTTGCAGGTGTGTCTACTTTTGCCTTGGAGTGCTTGGATCAAAGGCACATGTTATCATCACACCTGGTAAATGTGTATATTACTAATTGTCACTTACAGCAGAATTACTACTGTTTGCACGAGGGATAACTTATCAAAGTAAAAGTTATATAGTTATCAAAATGAGTAATTGATCAGAGAAATATAAAAAGTTCTTAATTATTCATGCAGAGAAAGAACAGTCTCCATGGACCATCCCCACTGGCAACATCCATCTACAGGGTTGATTTTCCAGAATTGGCCAATATTTCATCTCCCAGACCTCAAGTGCAGACCCTACTGCATTGAATCTTGGTGCCATTTAACCAAAAAATGCAGGGGCACCAGGAGTTTGGAGCTTCTGAAGGTGTGTCCTGGTCCTGAGGGTCATTGTGTTGAAGCTGTGCTCACAGGAGGAGGAGGAGGAAGAGGGGGAGGGAGAGGGGAAAGGGAGGAGGAAGGGGAAGGGAGGGGGAGGGGGAGGGGGGAGGAGCAAGAGGAAATAGCACTGAACTAGGTGTGGCTTTCTCCTCTTCCCTCACCTAGGCTGCTGTGAGGAAGGTCAGCAAGAAGGTAAGGCCAGAGTTGCCGCCCCACCCCCACCCCCAACCACCTCTCTCCTGTCCCTTAGACAAAACCTTTCTGCCTTTCTATGCCTTCTTACTCTGTATGTTCCAAACATATGTGTTTTTCTGTCTTTCTTTTCAATTTTTCTATTATTGCCTCTGGAATGTCTTTCAAGGTATAATGTGAGATGCAGAACTGAAAAGTAAAGGAACATTTGCGGATCAGAGAGAGAGATGGAAGTAGGCCGAGAGGGAGGGGAGAGAGGGGAAGGGAGCAGCAGCAAAGAAGCCTAAGAATAAGAAGGAAAAAGGGAAGACAGAGAAAACAAGGGAGGTACTAGGCTTGGAATTAAGCAGGATGGAAAGAAATGGGAGAAAAAGCAGGGGGATGGGGGAGAGAGAGAGAGAGAGAGAGAGAGAGAGAGAGAGAGAGAGAGAGAGAGACAGAGAGACAGACTGAGAGTTAGAGAGACTAAGAGGCAGAGAGACTGAGAGGCAGAGAGAGAGGGAGAGGCAGAGAAAGAGAGACACAGAGGCAGGCACACACACACACACACACACACACACACACACACACACACACACACAGAGCCATAGAGAGAGACAGACACAAAAATAGAGAGACAGAGAGAGACACAGAAAGAGATAGAGAGAGAGGAAGAGAGAACAGAGTTTTTCTTGCTGCCTGAAGACATGATTGCTTGCATCGGTTGCTCTGATGGAGAGAATGCCTCCTGCACTGCTATTCTCTCCTATGGTTCAGCTATGTCCTTTAGAGCCATAGTTCAGAATGGAGTCTTGTGGTTTTTGGTTTTCTCTGTTTATTTCTTCAGAGTAAGTCAATCTACCCATTTCTGAGAATGATACTGAATACTGGCTCACCTGCATGTGTAAGAATCATCCATGAACTAGGAGTCCATCTAGCATTTTAATTACTGTATTTTTTTATTTCTAAACATCAGAATGTTTGGGGTTTATTCAAAATGGAGTTGGGCTTTTTCTGGTAGTTGAGTAAGTCGGCAGATCAGTCTTCCCAGGCTTTTGAGGAGGAAGTGAACAGACAGGGCAGTAAAGGGGCGGTGCACACTCACTTGCATCACTGTTTTCTTCAATGTTGGCTGTGTACACGTTCTGAGTGAAGACTGGAGGGTTGTCATTTACATCCATGACTTTCACTCTGAGCTCCAGCGGTCTCTCCAGGTCTTCTCCTCTCGAGTTGAGAGCTCGGCAATGGATCTGTGCAAATTCAGAGCAAAGCTGTCTTTCTCCACTTAATTAACAACACGCTTGAAAACGTATGATGAGACATTCCAAGAAATAATATTTCTCAGAATATGAAATACAATTCAGATTATATGCAGCCTAGCTATTGAAGTATCATTGGAACTTGTTCACAAATCGGCGTAGTACATGGGACACCAACTTGTCTCCTTCAGACTTTTTATTCTTTCTAGCCCTTCAATTCCTTCAATCTACTATTTTATTTTTAATCCACAGACTTGATACATTTCTTTCTTTTCTTTTTCAAGAGGAAACATTTTAAAAAATTGATCAAAATCCATGGCCAGGACTTACCAGGAACAGTGGGGTTATCTCTCTGTCCACTACTGAGGTAATGTTGATTTCTCCAGTCCGAGGGTTGATGGTGAACACTCCATAAGGCGGCCGATCAATCCCCGCTCCAGAGATTCGATAAGTGATCCTCTGGCTCACTTCACAGTCTGATCTAATCTATAAGAGACGTGGCTAGGATTGGGGTCTAGTGTCGGTACAGTGTAGGTTACATGGAACACCACAACTGAGCCTCTCCAAGCTTCAAACTGTGGTGGGCAAAATGACATTAGCTCATAGGGGTGTGTGTGTGTGTGTGTGTGTGTGTGTGTGTGTGTGTGTGTGTGTCTTTATGAATGCAGGTGCCCTTGGAGGTTATAGGTGTCAGACCCTCCTGGAACTGGAATTAGAGACAAGTGCAAGCCACCTGAAATGTTGAGAATGGAATTTAAGTTCTGCACAGTATGTGTTATTACTCAGAGCCATCTCTGCAGCCTGCCTCCCTTGGCTTTTATATTTGAAACAACCTAGGTGAGCCTCAACCTTGCTGAAGATGACCATACATTCTGATTCTTTGCCCCTTTTCTCCCTCCAGAGCTGGAACCAGAGGCAGGAAACAATATGTCTGGTTTCATGTAGTTCTAGGGGCAGAACCCAACAATGTATGCATGGTAGGCATGCACTCTACCAACTGGTCTACATCCTGGTGTCTTTTTAGAAGTTTTTTAAAAAGAAAATTGGTTTATATTAGTATTACTTTTTGTGGAAACTTATAATGATATGCAAGTGAACATGAGATGAAAAAGTGGTGCTTAGAGACAACAAAAATATCTCTATCAATCTATCTATCTATCTATCTATCTATCTATCTATCTATCTATCATCTATCTATTTATTTGTAAATCTGCCATGTGAATTTTGCTTTAATAGTTTTATTTCCATTGATCACAAATTTAAACCATTAACATTTTGGAATCTTACCTCTATACTGCAGAAGAGAATATCTGTTAAACGTCTAAGATTTGCTGCCTAACCGTTACAATTCAAGGAGGCTGGGAATATATCATTGGTTAGCTCAATTCTAAAGATCTTTTCTACATAGGAGAATACCTAGCAATTCCCCTAAGGCAAATGAAACTGAGTTTGTAGTACAACCTGGATAACAGCTCTATAACTTGTGAAGAGTTCAATGGAAATGGTATCTTAACGCTTTCCTAAAATCTGGATGTCAGTGGGAGGCTGTGTCTCTTTCTTGAATGTAGTGCAAGACTCTTGCGGACGCCTGCTCTGTTTTCATCCTAGAGCTGTAAAGAAGGGCTTTGGTGGACAACCCTCCTTGATTTCAGTGAAGGTCCAGGGTCAAGATGTCCAGAATTAAGTGGCCTCCAACTTTTCATGGCCTGAGTAAGTGCATGTTTTCCTTAGAGTATTTCTTTCTCATTGCTAGCCTTTGCATGTGGACGCCTGCTACAACGCTTGGCTTTCACAGCCAGCGAAATTGCTCCATGTGTAAATGCATTTGTTGCCCAGCCTGACAAACTGAGTTTAAGCCTCAAAACCCACCTGATGGAAGGAGAGACTCCCACAAGTTGTTCTTTGTCATACTCTCTCTCTCTCTCTCTCTCTCTCTCTCTCTCTCACACACACACACATGTTCTCTCTTTTTTATTATACATTCTCTTTCACATCCCACCCTCACACACAAATGTAATTGAAATTTTCTTTATAAAAACACCCAGTTTCAGGGCTTAGAGATTTGGTTTGCACTTGCCACATCATCTTTACTTTAAACAATTGTTTTGGAGTTGGTCTCCCACTGTCATAGACTTGTGATATGTGCAGGTCATAAAGAGCAGAGCACAGGACACAGCTCCATCCACTCATGCTGGACATCCAAGTCTATCTTTCAGAATAACTTACCACAAATCTTCTGTTGTATCAACCTCCAGCTTGCGATATTTAATAGTGTCCCAGGGCTGGGACTGTGTCTTGGTCAGTCAAGTGCTTGCCTTGTAAGCATGAAGGCCAGTGTTTGATCCCCAGAACCCACATTAAAGAAGTTTGGGCACGGTGGCGTGTGCTTGTGATCCAGGGGCATGGCAAAGTGGAGACAGGTACATCCCTGGGGCTCACCGGTCACCCAGCCTAGCCTAATGGGTGAGCTCCCGATCAGTGAGAACAAGGTGAGAAAACAGCTCTGAGGGACCCATCGAATGGCCTTCACAGACACTTTCACACAGATGCTTGTGCACACACAAGTGCATCTACCTACACACACATGCCACATGCACACACACTGAAAAAATAACATCTGAACAGCCCAGGCCAATGACGGCAAATATTCCAGAGCTTTTTAACTGCAAATGCGTCTGCTGCGAGCTCTGGCTTCTTCCGTCACTCACTCTGGCAATCGGATTCCTCTTGGAGTTGTCCTCGCCCTCCCGACAGGCCGCTGCAAACTTGATCCACTCTCGCTTCTGCCTCCTGACAGTCTGCCAGGTTGTGGTGCCGTTTTCTATGTCTAATTCTTTTACCTAAAGCAAAAACGATTCATGTTTCTCATAGTGTTAGGGGACCGTGTACTTCGACAATTGCTTAGCATTCTAAGATGTGCCCAGAGGTAATGATAAATTGAGGAACAAAATAATTGATTTTCTAATTTATAATTCTGGACAGACAAAACCTCCCTGCCCCCAACTGTGTTGGAATGGTCTCGTGTCTCTAGAAGAGCCCATTTATGCATTTGTAAAATTTGCGTGTTTCTTTAATTTACAGAGTATCACTGGTATCTTTCATTTGTTTTGCTGTAGGTTGGGAAGCTTGTAAGTAGGCTACTAGCATGTTTGAAGAGTAGAAGTTGCTAAGACAAGCTCTGGAGGCATAGGAATCAGGACCCACAGCCCTTCCTGTTGCTATTTCAGTTTGGCTCAGGTTCTGCCTTTTACTTTTGTCAGGATAACTACAGCTTCCAATATTTCAATTTGTAATCTGTGATGTGCTTTGCCATCTAATTATCTTTTCATCTTAAGTAGAGAAGATAGGTGTCACACATTACCTCAACGATAAATTCACTGTTCACTCCTAGGACCACCTGTAATAGAAGACAAAGCATTAGCATACATTCGCACAATTTGAAGGCATCAGAATTACAAAATTATGATTTTCCTATATCATTTTAAGTATATAAACAATTAATAATGTAAAATATAATTAGAATTATAGATACGAAATACAGATCTGTTTTTTTGTTGTTAATAGCCTTTTGAACTTTTCAAGAGTATGAAAAGATAACTCTTGGGCTGAGGATATGGCTCAGTGGATAAAATGCTTTCTGTGGAAGAGTGAGGCCCTGCCCACACTTCCTGTAAAATCTAGGCACTATGGTATATATCTGTAACACTAGCCCTAGGGTGGCAGATCTAGATTCCTGGGACTGTTGGCAAACCAATCTAGACAAAAAGAAAGCTCCAGGTTCAGTGAGAGACTCTAATTCTAACTTGATAAAAATAGGAATTTTAACCTCTGATCTCCATACACGTATGCACACACACACACACACACACACACACACACGAGAAACAGATATAAAACTATTCCATAGCTGCTGAAGTATATAGACATGTTGGGACAGGAAGAACAGAACAAGCAGTTCCTTTGTTTCTTGTACAGAAGAACTTGGCAATCTGAGGGTGCTATGAAGACTTGGGGTGATGGTAAGATGCTACCACAAACTCCAGCTAGAAGACGACCTTAAGAACTGGGAGCACGTCACCTGACATGGACACAGAGCAGATTCTGACAGATGAGAGCGAGTGCAGGGGGAAATAGAGCAAAATGGGTCTTGCAATGGCAAATGAATCCGGAATGGCAACAGCAAATTAGAAATCTGCCAGTGGGTATCGGGTCTACTCTTCTGTCATTGTCTTCTGCATGTGGAATCTCATTAGACATCAATAGTGTCTAAGCCTGTGGAGGAAGATCAGTACTTAATGGTTGCACAGAATGTACTATTTTATAACCATGGTCTTGATTCAAGGCTAAAGTTTTATTAGAAAAACAGATCATTCTGGAAGATATAAGAAAAATCAAACAGAATCTTACTATTCAGAGAGCAAAATTTCTTTGATTTTTTTTTTTTTTGCAAACACTTAAGTCTACATTTGCAGCTGTTTTGATCGGAAGAAACTACGTATGATTTTACAATTTGCTGTTTGTACTTAGTGATTATTGCTGTAAGGTTCCATGCCAGGGAACACTGTAGACATCTTCTTTGGTGGCTGCTTTAGAGATTGCATTAGTAGCCATTTGTTCATTTTGGTCAGTGGGAAATTAGAGTAGGTAAGAACCACATACACCCCACAGTGAGGACTACAAACTAAATTCCCAGCTGGAGGGCCCACCTCGGTAATATTATGTCAATGAGCATGTGAGATCATTACCTAGAAAATTTTGGGGAGATGGCTCTGTGGCTAAATCTCTTTCTTCTCAAGTATGAGAACCCATGCTCAATTCCATGTCAAAACCTACATTACAAGCCAGGTACGGTGGGCTAGTCTTGTAATTCCATGGGTGGTGTCACGGGTAGTAGTGACATGTGGAAACCTTGTTGGGCAACTAGCATAGCTATCTAATGAGTTCCAGACCAACGAGAGATCTTGACTCTTAAAAAGTTGCAGGAATCAAAGGAACAACACCTGGAGTTATCCTCTAATTTTACACACACACACACACACACACACACACACACACACCCTCAAACATAAACAGACACATGTGAACACACACATGTAACCTCGATATACAAATACATACATGTAAACAAGTATGCCTGCTTCATGAACACAGACACATGTGGACCTCCCCAATCCATTGGAAAAACTCTTATCTTTTCCTCAGCATCACGCTCTCTGCTCTGTCTTCTCTCATTCCCACTTTGCGTCATTCTTAGAAGTTGCCCTCCTCCATTCCTGACACCATCTCAGGCCTGACAGAATGGTGGTAGCATCATTGCCTTGCATCCCCACTCACCTTTGGTGAAGTCCAGCAGAGCTGGGAGCTTCAGACCCATAATCAACCGATAGTCTACTTTAACTTGAAAGCAGCGAGAATGAGTCTTAGCTGGGTCCTGCTTGTAAACCCAGGAGAGATTTGCCAGGTAATTTCTGCTTTGCAGCGAGCGAGAACTATCTCTCCTGGCTCCTGCCTGCCTCCAACCTGCGGGACTGACACTGCGTCTATCTCGTGGTGGGACAGCAAGTGAGTGTGGCCCGGTTCTGCTGATTATGATTTTTTATACAACACCCAAAGATGCTTCCAGTCATTTAGTATCAATTTTATCAAATTGTTTTAATTTTGTCTGAATTTTGGTAACATTTTTGTGTCTTGTGCTCTCAATCAGTGTATGTCTGACTGCTTTCGTCACCTTACGGCTGTCCTTTGTGGTTTTTATTTATGAATCTTAGCTATGTTTGAAGGGAAGGATGTGCTCCCTGAGCTCTTCCTGTAGTGACTGAGAGCTAAGATTGGTCATCATAAGGTCAGGGTTGCAAAAGGTAAATTCTCACATCGTATAAATGCTGAAGGCCTAAAATAAAATTTGTATCATTTTAAGGGTGGGCAACTAGAGTTTAAATGCCACTGTTACTTATACTCATTGTCCTCCACTAGAGACACAATAGATAACTAAGTGCTTTTGAGTTGGAATTTGTTTAGTTTCTGTTTTTCCCCAAACTCCAATATCCTGTTTCTCCTGATGAACCAACTGGCTGCATTATAATAATAATAGAAAACAGTGTGATTGATAGACGATATTCAAATATGGAGATCTAAGTGTAGAGACTAAAAGTTGATCAGAAGTATCTTGCTACGGATGGATGGAGTTTTCCAGAACTCATTTTGGATAAGCCTATTATTAGAATTAAACAAGCATTGCATCCTGCTTTATTTGGCTTTATCCTTTGCCTGTGTGTGCAGTCCCAAGGGTACTCGTTAACATTACTGCGTAGGCAGCATCACTAGAACTTTCTCTTGGCAAGGTCATTAGATTCCCTTCTCATTGCTGAAGACCGACACTAGGCCAGTATCCAGCCCTGTCTCTGGATCTGTTGTACTCTTTATTTTGACACAGCATCCCACTAAGCGGCTTAGGTGGTCTTCTGCTTCTGCCTCTCCTGCCTCGGTTTCCTGGGTAGCTGGGAGTATAGGCTCAGGCCACCAGACCCAGATAATTCTTTAAACTTATTCTGAATTATACAACCTAAATCTGCAAAACAATCCATCCTTGAAATCATCTTAAAGCGACTTCTCAGCTGACGAGTCTTACAGGCTGCCCAGTTTTGTTGGATTGTTCAAAACCACTTTACTTGTAAAGGGTTCTCCACGAGCTTCTGAGTCTTTTGAGTCAGTGCCACCTCACTATCTCCCGGTCTGTTTTCTCAGACAACTTCACACTGCCCTGCTCTGCATCCTTCTGTTTCCTAAGGGTGAGTGGTGTGAAGTTTTTAAAAAGAGGAGTACGTCGACTTGTGGAAAAGGTGTATGTGCATACATGTTCTCCTAACGTATGTGTGTATCTACATGTGCATGAAAGCTGAGGATCTAGAAAACATTTTCTTTAAAAGCATTTTTGCCCTTAGACCATTTGACACGACTGTGCCCTTCATCAAAATGACTGTTCCTATGATTTCACCAAGCCACTGACAAGTCTCTTAGATCAGTATAGCTATACATATACAGCCATCCAATTAGACAAGATGGATGAAGCAAAGAAGTGCAGGCCGACAGGAGCTGGATGTAGATCGCTCCTGAGAGACACAGCCAGAATACAGCAAATACAGAGGCGAATGCCAGCAGCAAACCACTGAACTGAGAATAGGTCCCCCGTTGAAGGAATCAGAGAAAGAACTGGAAGAGCTTGAAGGGGCTCGAGACCCCATATGTACAACAATGCCAAGCAACCAGAGCTTCTAGGGACTAAGCCACTACCTAAAGACATGGACTGACCCTGGACTCTGACCTCATAGGTAGCAATGAATATCCTAGTAAGAGCACCAGTGGAAGGGGAAGCCCTGGGTCCTGCTAAGACTGAACCCCCAGTGAACTAGATTGTTGGGGGGAGGGCAGCAATGGGGGGAGGATGGGGAGGGGAACACCCATAAAGAAGGGGAGGGGGAGGGATTAGGGGGATGTTTGCCTGGAAACTGGGAAAGGGAATAACACTTGAAATGTATATAAGAAATACTCAAGATAAAAAAAAAAAAAAAAAAAAAAAGAACTGCTGTCCCATAGTGGAGGAATCACACCCTAACCTATAATCTGACCTGGTACAAAGCGCTGTAGTCAGAGACAAATTCCTGGGAGTTAGAGACAGATGAACACATTCTTTCTGTGCTCGTAGGTGACCTTAAATAGTCCCCTAGCTCTTCTTGTTTCAAATCTAAGTAGCTCTCCATCTAGACAGAGTCGAGATGTGGAAAGCACAGGGGTAGCAAATGCTCGGCACATCTGTGAAGAGGAAGGTCTAGGGAAAGGCCTTCTGCATTGGGGAGTGTGGGCGTGGTGTTCCTCTATACGCAAAAGTACTGCTTAATCAAAAGAACTGAAATTTACCACATTAGCCAGATGTGGGGCTTATTTAAAAGAGCTAAGTGCCTCTTCCCAGAGGTCAGCTCAGCTGATGACTGACCAACCTCCAGGGCAGCCCCAGTGATCCTTGTGTGTAACCTTCACATCCCTCCTCTCCTACTGACCTTTACAAAGCCAGAGCACCTGCAATGCCAGATCTCCGGGCAGATGTCGTATCTGGACTCCCTGAAAGAGCTCAGCCTGTGGGACTGTGGGACTGAGCCCTGTTACCTCGCCATGCAGGAAAGCATCTGGGGATGGGTGCCTTAGAGAAAACTCTAGAGGACAATGCTCATCAAGCTGTACCAACTACTAGCTGCATGGTTGTCAAGCTGTGAGCTACAGCCACAGGCTTCTGGACGCCTGGAGAAATCCCTCGCCTGGGAAAGTTACCTTTTCAGAGCACACGTGGGCCAGCCATCCTCCTGTGATGTGGCTTGGCTGGAAAGCCTGCCTAGAGACTCCCATGTACAAGGGAACTGGCTGAACCAGTTGTCAGGACGATAGAATACTGGAGACGGAAACTAGAGGCACCTGCTGCCGAAGGAGTAAAATAACTTGGAGAGATGTGGCTTCCGAACTGGGCTTGTTTCTGAGGGCCACAGGCTAAGACCGCTTTCCATCTACCCTTCTTCTCTGGGTGCCCTTATTTTAGAGTTAACTGTATTTATGGAAGGAGATGTTTTAGGTAATGAGACGCTGTCTCCCACATATATGTGCTATTTTGTGAGAACACAGTGAAAAGTAAGGCTAAAGGGGGCAACAAAGAACAAAAACAGATACTGGAATGTGTCAGATACCATAAGAGATGCAGGTCAGGGTTGGAATTGTCCCCCAAGTGAGATAGGAATAAATTTTAGTTCAACCAAAAGAATTTTGGTCTTGAAGAATTGGATTCAGCCTCAGACAGTCTGAATGATAAGTACTAGCTTAATTCACTCTTCTCTCTCTCTCTCTCTCTCTCTCTCTCTCTCTCTCTCTCTCTCTCTCTCTCTCTCATTGCAATGCATTTACTTTTCAGATTATCTTGAAATAATATTGTTAGCAGTAAGATGTTTGTTGCTGTAAGGTGACAGAATGGCAAGGTGACCAATGTAAGGTGACCATGGCAGACCACATCCTAGAGACCGGGCTCTTTCTCATCACAGTTTAAGGCTTTCAAGCTCATTGGGAAATCCAGTCCCTGTATAAAAGCTGTGGGTGTATGGGAATTGTGCCAATAGCATGAACTAGGATCCATGTTAGAAACTGAAGCTAGTCATTCACTAAATGAGTTTCATTGACAAAATAAATGACAGGCAATGTTCTTTGCATGCATGCCAAGTTCTGATGTTAAATTTCAAAGGAAGAGTGAAATATACAATATTTCACTTCTATTTTGTTTTAGCAAATATCAGAAATTTCTCTTGGTCCTATGCTTTCTTTCAATATTTTCCCTAGACTACCTGGTGATCTTACATCAGCAGTATATTCTGGACTCATTGCAATATTAAAATGCATTAGTCCCTTATATTCTGTCTCTTATATTTATATTTAAAGTAATAGCTACTGAATAAGGATTTTTCCACTCTCTCTATGACTTGTCCTTTTGAAGTCAATTTTGAAGTCGTCCAGGACCAACGTATTAATGAGCAGTTCTTCCTCAAATAATGCTCATAAAATTATTGAGTAAAGCAGTTGCCATCTTCCTAGGCTTATGGTAGAGATGCCAAGTTCAAGCCTAATTATACTACTTTTGTTTGTAATTGAAGGCATAACAAGTACTGGCCTTTTCGTTTGTAAGCCATGTAATTTTCTATGTAGAAAGGAAGGGCAAACATTTCTCATGCAAATAATGTTCCAGGGCTTTATGCTGGTCACTCCTGTCTCCCAGCCTATCATCAGAGCTGCAGTGCGTCACAGGGGAATTCCAGCTGCAGCAGCATTGAGAGCAGAGAGGAACATGGCCACAGCCCAGTCAACGGTCCAATTGCATCTCAAAGAGCTTTTCCCTGGATCTTAGGCTTTAGGAAGAAACAGTAAAACTAGGTATTTAGGATGCAGGATGTTCTTAAAGGAAGAGAAGTGTCTTGTAAAAATAAACAGCAGGCAATTGTGGTACAAGACTTTAATCCCTGCACTCAGGAGGTAGAGGCAGGTGGAGCTCTGTGAGTTGGAGGCCATCTTGATCTACAAAACTAGTTCCAGGATAGCCAAGAAACCTACTTTGAAAAACCAAAACCAAACCAGCTAACCAGTCAAACAAGAGCAGCAGCAGCAACAACAACAACAGCAACAACAACAACAACGAACAAAAAATTACCACTACCACCACAAACACAAACAACCAAAGAAGCAAAATAAAAAGTATTTTAGTATAAAAAGCCATGTAATATTTTTTGAGCTGGACTCTGTGTGTGCGCGCGTGTGTGCGTGTGTGTATTCTTCTCTGTTTATCTGTGTTGGTGTTCATGTGTGTGAGCACATAGTATAATCATGTGTTTGGAGGCCAGAGGTCAGAGGTCAACTCTAGGTTTTGTTTCTCACATGTGCCCCCCCATCCCCACCCCCACCAGCCCTGCGTTTGTTGTTTTCTGAGTCTTTCAAGGGGCCTGGAACTCACTGATTCAGATGGGTTGGCCAGCTGGCCACAGTATCCAGAGGATTAGACAGAATTTTTATTCTGCAACTCTATCTCTAGGTAAAGCTTATTGAAAAAAAGATGTGCTAAAGTTAGTGGTTTTAGTATAGTTGTAATACTAGTTATCTGATAGGATATAACAATTATTCTTATGTAAAATTCCCGCCACAAAACACCACAACACTTTGAAGATGAAAATATAAAATTGTCCAGTTGTCTTATAAAATATACATACTATATGCAAGTCTTTAGCCTTTTATACCATCAACACCACCACCACTACCAAAACAGGAAGTCAGATTTAGTTTCATGAGTCTCCCGTTGTTGAGGACTCCATAGCCTCTGTGACAGTCATTTGGAAACCAATCATTTAAAGTTTTCTAGGCTTTCGAACAAAGGGAACAATGCATTTTTTCACCCCATCATTGGGTTTCTGAAAGTTTGTTTGCCAATTTTTTAAAGACGAATTGGACCAAAATAATGTTGTTTACTGTGAGGACTAAGTTAATGAGGATAGGTTAGTTCTATTGTGCTTTTAAATTTTAATGCCTATTTTCAACTTAGGGTAAGATAATATCATCTGCTTCATCATCTACATACTTTACTTTCCAAGAGCCAGGGTGTTTGTGGGAATGTTTACATGTCACTTGTAGAATGCTTGGTCAACATGTGTCAGTCAAAATTCTTATCTGATCAGTGACTGCTTTTTATAATCTTATTAACTCCATAAAAATAGGTCTCATTTGCCTAATAACTGTCCAGTCTCTGGTGATTCCTGCCTAATAAAATTTATTCACCCTACAGCATTGCCCACCTCTTTCGATTCTCCAGGCAAATTTGTGAAAACCAAATTCCATAGCCAGGCATGAACTTCTATTGGATAAGCTGTTAGTGGTAGTAATTAGAGGAGTCCAGAGTTTCTATTGGTGGAAGCATCTTAGTGACATCATGTCTAAGTGCACAGTCTCCACGGGGCACAGTAAAGCCCTGGAAGAACAGATTGCTCTCCCAAAGCTACACAGCCTCTTTGAAGGGAACCATGACTCAAACTTGGGACAGCCGAGTATCGGTGAATGTCAATTGTTCCTCACCCAGTTTATGGCAGAAGAACATGATGAGTATCCACAGGAGAGAGATAGCAAGGCACCTTGTGATGGAATGAAACGCCCCACTGAAACCTCCAGGTTTGAGTACTTTTGATTGGCTGTCTCTCAAAACCTTGTCCTAAGTACTTCTTGTGGTTGAGAACTAGCCGACACAAAATCAGTAACCCTGAGAAGTTGCCACGCCCTCATGAGAGTAAGTTGACATGATGTCATAGACAGGCTTTGATTTAGTTAATGGGAAAAGGGATGGAGTTCAATGGCGGCAGACTAAAGTAGGAAGAACATGCATTTTCACACACTATCATGTACATTCTCCTCAATCTTTTTGTCTTGAGGTATGCTGCACATCTTCACTCCCCATTTGCAGACATTACAACGGAAGCTTTGCAAATGTTTAAGAGCATACATCTTTCACAGTTACCATCTAAACCCAGCACAAAAAAAACTTCAGTTTCAGTGAGAATTGAAGAAGAATTCAGCATCAGTGACCATTAACATTACCATGGGAAAATAGATTAGCACTACCCAAGGGAGATCCTGAGAACCTGAATTATGATTCTCATTCCAGATCAAAGAAATGAACTCTTCAATTACACAATTTTATTGTTAAGCATGCCTGTGAAGAAAGCCATAGCCAGATCGAGTGCCTATACATTGTGTCTAAACTCTTGAGAAGTATAGTTTTCCATGCCTACCCTAAAGGTGTACCAGGGAAAGCATGAAAACAGCCACAAAAGCATAGTAAGAGGAGCATATTGTCAGTTGACTCTAGCTATGAAGTACCCAGTAGCTTCTGGAATTTTCTTTCAGCCCCCTTATATTAAACAATTCTTTTATTTTTTCAAACTGGCCATTGCAATAAGGCAGTGCACTGATACCTGGCATTTTCTAAACTCTTTTAAAGAATTGTTTTAATAATCTGTCTTCTAAATGGAGAATGGAATGTTCTTCCACTGTTCCCATGTTCCATTTCAAGCTTGGGCTCTGTGCCCTTGGGCAGTGTTGGTACCTGTGCCACACTTGCAGTCCATTACAAAGCTCTGGAATGATCTTACTGTGCCAACTGGCCAGGGCTGCACCCCCATCCTCCCAGCCCTGCCTGACTACCATGCCTGGCTGATAGAACTGCTAAGAACAATGTTCTGATAAACCAGGATAATGCCCCTTGCCTGAGTTAGCAAAGGTGTCAGTTTGCAAGTTTCTGTTAGCGCACATAGGTGGACATTTCTCAGAGACGGGTAGACAACCGGGTATTTGATTTTCTTTGAAAAAGGGATGCCTTCCTCCCCTTATCATTATCTTATTTGTAAGATGCTCTTTGACTTCTATGCTCTGTCATTTGATCATCAGTTGGCTTAAATTTGATCCAGTCCAAACCGTTTTAATTGTTTCTTCAAGCAAAATTTTCTAATTGGAAATGGTTTGATTCCTTGTCTATGCTGAGCTTGGCTTTCCCTACAGACGTAGGATTAGAAGTAGTTGTCACCTTTCTTCCAAGAATATGAGACGCTGGCTATGTTCACAGCGGGGCCACTGCAGAGTGGGACAGAAATAATTCTATAGCCAAGGCACAAGTGTTTACTTTAAATAAACAGATCATTTAAATGTTCCCTTCCTGGCCTTTAGGGATGCTTTTTTAATGAGACTTAAATATTTCATAAAAAGTTGCAACATAATTTTGACAAAGTTGACAGTCCTCTTCTTTGTACGACACTCATAGGGGATTAACCATTTATCAGAGGGTAGTAGCTGTTTATCAGAATTGGGCTTGATCAATTTCTGCCCCCTTCAGATTTCAAGCCCTCTGAAATTTTCATAACAACCTGTCTAATTTAAGTATAAATAAAAAGAAGTGGAATTATTTTTATGCCCAATCGTGGAGTTTAGAAGTTCCCTAGTAATATGATTTGATGTCATGCTGGATCAATTTAATTCTGCCCATTCTCACTCTCCTTCAACCCATCAAGTCCCTCGTGCCACAGAGAGGTCTTGGGGACCTACAGAGGCTGGGCTCTTTGCCAGATCTTTGCAGAAAGCAGATTAAAATAAGAAAGTCCATATAGAAACCTGAAGGTGGACAGAAAAAACAAGAGCTAGACCCTTTTCTTCCCAGACCTCAATTTTCCACTTACCATAAATAGGATCAGAAGGCAAATATTTCTGAAGAGAAGCCAGTCCATTGCGTAGAGTCTCTCTTGGCTTCGAACCCCAGTGAGAATCAGTTCTAGTCCTGGTCTTCCAGATCCCAAATTAGTCTTCGCAGCAGGATGTGCTAGGAGATGTTCTGTCAGGAGGGCATGGATGATAACTGTGGTGCTCCCTGGGCACAGGGATGAAGATATTCTATAATGACTCTGTTTCTCCACCCCAAACTCCTGGGCTGGTCTGGAAGGCTGGCATTGTTTGGGCTCTGGGTAAGAACTTAGACACACCTTGATTCTTATTGCAATGAAACCCTTTGTTGGACACCAAAGAAAAATCTTATAGAGTGAGGGCAAGATTTACAGGGAAGATACCCAATGAATAATAAATTACTCACAACATGAAAAATAATTAAAACGCTAGGGCCTATCATCATGGTGAATAAAATTAGAAGGCTCCTTCTGACTGCCAACATTGTAAAAGCAAAATTACATAGACCAACAACACACACACACACACACACACACACACACACACACACACACACATACACACACACACACACATGTCCACTACCCAACCAGCTTCAAGTGATGGAACCTTTAGCACAGGACATCTTAAAAAGGCACCAGACCCAACACTGACAGGAAAAATGAGTGCTAGAAGTCTCTTCATTTTTGTGATTTCTGCTTTCTGCTTAAGAAGTCCTGTGGTTGAAAGGCCATCTCAACTTTAAAGATTTCCTGGAATAGGCATTTAAGTTGAAGAGCATCTGATTTAACCAGGACTGGTGTGTTCCTTTCCAAAACCAAACCTCTAGGATACAATGGAACTTAGTTATTTTTACTGCTCATGGAATTTGTATGAGAAATTGATGACAATTTCAAGCCAAGTAATTGAGTAAATCACGCAAATGAAGGGTGTGTTTTAAATCTCCACACATATCTATTAAGAAGCTGAACATAGAAATTAGATTACTTTGAGAAAACAAGAACCAAAATAGTATCTAGATAATTTTGATAGTCATTTTTGTCTTCTAATTTTTTTTGTCTTTGTGAAAGCACACCTTGAGTGGAGTGTAGAGTTTCTAATGGGGGAAGTGCAGTTTGGCAGTCAGACCCACACATAGAAAGAAATGTAATTAAATGTTCTCTAATTGCTAATCCACCCCGACTAGAAAATTTCAAAGAGAAATTGCACTTTCTGTCCCTTGTCACTGTAATGTAGAGACTAGGCTGACTACACTAATGGAGTATTTCTAAAGGTGCTTGGTCTCTTGAGAAACTTGGCTTAACATTTTCGGAAGCAGAGGGCAGAACATAGGCAATTAGAAGGCTAGTGTGGTATGCTGAAATGAAGAGAAATTAATTATATGTTTAGAACACTCTTAAGAAAGACAGAAGGGAGTTTTGTTCACGTAGTGGGAAAAAATAAATTGTTACAAAGAGACAGTATTTGAAGATACCTATCGGAGTGAAGCTTTAATTTTTAGAGTATCTGTCTAATTTAAAGTTACGTAAAGTGAACAAATGAAACATGTCCAGTATCAGTTTTAAAATGCTTCTTCAGATAGTCCCAAGTTACTTGAAGGGAGGCGCTATGGAAACTAAGCCCCTACAAATGGATTTCCAATCTAAGCACCAACTGCACTGTCTCAATGAACAGTTGGAAGGACAGAAGTCAGCTTGAGATCAGCTCCAGTTTATTTTAGTGTGTTTAATGGCAGAGCAGGCATTTGAGTTGGCCTGGTGTTTGGGGTAGACTGTCTAGAACAGCAAGCAAACAGCACTTTCCGGCAGTTTACTAACCCATGGTTGAGCATGCTATATAGGGCCTTAAATGTAAACACAGAGAAATAATATGTGCCCAAGTAACCATTTAAAGAAATTCTTTTATCATTGTTTTATGTGGAAATTAACTTTTATTTTCATGATTTTGTGTGTGTTATGTGTGTGTGTGTGTGTGTGTGTGTGTGTGTGTGTGTGTGTATTTGTGTGGTATATGAGTGTGTGTATAGAATCTTGGAAAATATGACCCCCGTATCTATTATACAAGCTGTTTTTCTTTTATATCTAGACCAGAGCTGTGCCCAATTTTCACTAAGAACACGTACGGCTTGTTACACATCGATGACAATGAACTGTGGATGATTGGGACACAGGAAATGTCTCTTGATTCCCAGGGTGTGGGAAGTCCACATGATGTGGCTAACTGGAGACCCTGTGCAAGCAACAGTGGAAACAATTCTTTTCTACCCACAATGTCAAGCTTTTCATTGGCTCTAACTCCACTGCGGTCCTTTAAAAGTTATTCATTCGCCAACTTACTATGGAATAAGAAAGACAGTGAGAATTTGTGTGTGTTGCATGTGGAATGTCCCTTGGCTATCAATTCAGTGTATGTTTCTAACCTTACAAACATTTTGCCAACACACGTGCAGATGGTTTGTATCTCAGAAATTTATGATGTAAGGCTGCCTCAAATTTGAATCCTAGAAGCACTGGAGAATGTAAAGTGTCTCAAACTAATGGACTTCTACACTTAATATAATATGGCAGGCACACACATACACACACACACACACACACACACACACACACACACACATTTACTAGCTAGTTTACCACAGCTCCTGAATATAAAACGTTTTTTGGTCTTTTCATAAAGGGAATATCAGAGGTTGTTGGAGCATATTTAGAAATTTCAGCATTCAGTTATTGTGTTCTGGGGATAGCAAATAAAATTAAATACAGGAGACTTAAATCCTTCAATTATTTCTTATATTAATTAATTGTATGCATGTGCCATGCCACACATGTGGAATGCAGAGGACAACCTGAGGGAATCGGGTCTGCCATTCTACCATGTCAGTCCTAGGATTCTGGTTTTCAAACCCATGTCATCAGGCTTGGTGACCAGCACCTTTGCCTGCTGAACCATCTTGCCAGGCTGTGTATGACTTGATTGCCATGAGAAATCACAGTGGTTCTCACACCAGTCGATGTCACTACGGAAAGTGAGGTGCCAAGAAGAATTTTGAGGTGAGCTCATGGATGCAAACCATGATTCAGCCAGAGCATCAAACAAACAAATGCAACCTCCCCGGAAAACAAAAAATACCCAAAAGAAACCAAACAAACAAGTCTAAGGGAACAGAGAGAAGCCAGCAGCCAAGGGTTGCAGTGAGGGGTTTGTATTTTTGATTTTTTTCAAGGACACCCCAAGGTGATCTAAGCTGCTGTGTCTTGCTAATGTGCATTATGTAAATTTCCATGGCTTAGCTAGCTAATGTGGTAGTCTTAGTTTTGTTTTTTATTCAGGCAATATTGAATTAGGGCAATTCTATTGTTCTGAAAGAACTAAATTAACCAGTGTCTTTGTGCCACGTTGCGTTTCACAGGGGAAAACTGTTATTTATTATTTTTTATTATTGTTGTTTTCTTGTCTGGTAGATGGACATATTTTACATGTTTTCTTTTTCTGAAACACAGGTAAGGTTTTCTGTCTTTACAAATGCAATCCATAAAATGATTACAAAAACAAGCAACAGAAGCAGGTACAAGATCATTTGGTTGTGTTTCTACATTTGTAACTCTTGAGTGTAGTGTTTTCTAAAACCCAATTCTAGTCTATCAGTCTTTTTTTTATTGTTGTTGCTAAGGAGAAATACCAAAGACTAAGTACTATAAGAAGAAAAGAAATTATTATCATTATTAATTAATATTAATTTAGTTTTGGAAACTGAAAAGTACAAGAATGGAAGAACCCATTGGTGTGGCTTCTGATGAGGCTAACGCCATCCCAGGGGTCATGTCATTTAGAAAAATACAAATCAAATAAAAGTCAGAGTCCAGGTTTGCTTATTTTATAATTTGGGAAACTAACCAGATCCCTTAAGAGCCCCAGGAACACTTCCTGAGGTCAGATCCAAGTGACAGGCAGTCTTGATGAAGTGTGGCCTTGGCTCTCACCACAGGCAGACAAAAATCAGCTAATCTCTTTCTCCTGGGGACTTCAGGCACTGTAAGAGCAGAGCATTAAATATTAGTGCTTGAGGTTAAGCAGAGGTCTTAGAATCCAATCTCCCTTCTCTCCCTTCCCTGTGACCTTTGTTTCAGTGATAGCTCAGACCTGCCAAAGACAGGCGATCATTCCATCCCCCACTCCAGAGCCAGTAAAGACTTCAAATGCCAGCCAGTTTTCAACATTGCCTGCATGTGTGAGGGTGAAAATTGTTGGTGGCTGAATGCTACTGCTTAAAAATGACCATCCCATACGTCGGAACTCACCAAGCTGTTGTTCAGTAGTTGTTCTTATGAGCAGAATGTTATCTTAGTGAGTCCTCTACTTACTATATGTATAGCTGACATCAAGCTTGCAATATTTTCTCAGAAAAGAAATGCACCTTGAATTTTGAGGGTGTTCTGGATAGTTTATCAGTGCTCTTGCATTTTCCTCATGCTGTCTACAACAGCAGGACACTCGTCTGTCACATCCATGTGAAGCACAGTGAGAATTGCTCACACTTGTGATTTGTGAAGTAACTATACAGACACACGTTCTATTGTGACTTTCCCCAGAACAAGTTCTCTTTGGGGGGGAAAAGGGACTGATAACATACATAGGTCAAGAGACTATGACAAGAATGTTACGTGAATATTTTCCCTCATGTTATGATAGTATAAGATCCCCAGAAAGTGGTACTTAGCCATCTACAGACAGCTTTTGAAAGATGATGTTAGAGGAAAAGAAATTTAGAAATATTTATGGTCATGGACTAGTTTGTCAAATACAATACAGTAGTGTTAGAACTGATGCCTGAAAAGTGATCTTTGTTAGCCTGGGTCTGGAAGATGGGCAAATGTAAACATCCTTTACTTTGTGTTGACCCAGTATAGCTGCTTTTGTGATGACATATCTGATGGGTCACCTTTAGCACTGAAGATAAACATCCTGTGCCCTCATTAAAGCTGATTTATGCATGGCAACCAAGAACTAGCCAGGTTATTATTAAGTTATTTGGTAAGTGTTAGAAATTATGGAGGGTAAATGTTAGTTTCCTGAGAGTTGTTAATACCATGAGGATGATGCTAGTTTGCACCCTAAAATCACAATGCACCCTAACTGAGGTGCACTGTTGATTTTCTTTGTATGTAGGATGTATTCCAAACACATGCACAGAAGAGCTTGGCTTCTGGTTCTGTGTTAATCAAAGTCTACCACTTACACGGCCACTACACACTTATCCTGAAAACGCCTCTGAATTCCTGATATTGACAGAGGCACATGTGTTATAATCACTTAGACGTCACTCTGGCTTGATCAAGGCCACTGGCTGTGCCCTTCCTTTGGCAAAGCTGTACTAGGTACATTGTTCACAATGATACATTATCTCCGTAGCTGGACAGCTCATAAAGAGGATTTGGGCAACTCAGTTTGGGGAAGAAATCCAGGAATAAGAAAATCTAAAAGTAGGTATGACTTTTGGATTGTATTTCTTGGCTAATATGGGAACTTGTCGATTTCTAGGCCTCTGGTCTACTGAGTTAGAATCTGGGGTGAGACAAAGAATTACTTTGTTCTATGCTTCCCAGATAATTCTGGGTTTGCTGGCTGGAGTTAAGACCTGTTGACTCATGGGTCATCGACACAGCTTCATGGGTAAACGTGCTTACCTCCAAGCCTGACAAGTTGAGTTTCGTCTTGTGGTGTGTTGAATGAGAATGTCCCCCATAGGATCAGGCATTTGAACATTTGACCCTCAGCTGATGACACTGGGGAGGTAGTACAGCTTTACTGGAGGAATGATGTTACTGGGGTGGCCTTCTAGAGTTCATAGTCTTCTTCTTCCAGATTGATCTGTGTGCTTCACCCTCAGGCTTGAGGATGTGATCGCTCAGATCCCTGCTCTCGTTGTCTACTGACATGCCTGTCTCCAGAGGGAAGTCTCCCTCTGTGACTGTGAGCCTAAGTAAAATTGCTCTTCCACAAGTTTCTCTTGGTCATGGCATTTATCAGAGCAACTGAAGTACATCTTCAGGATCTCCATGGTACAAGATGAGAACACATTCTTGAAGTTGCCTTCTGACCTCCTCAAATATACCATGCATATGTGTGCCTCTCCCTGTATGCCTACACAGAAAGTAAATAATGTATGGTGAAAGCATTTTAAAGCAACCAGGGATTCAGAGTCATTATCTTATTCTATGGATGACCCAGAGAAAAAGGATGTTACGTAAATATGAACCATAGTTTTTATTAAAAAATATTATTTATTTATTTTGTGTATGTGTGTTATGTGTGTTAGCATTCTTGTGTGCACTATAGTGTACATGTGAGACATAAGATAACTTGTGGGAGTTGGTTCTGTTTTTCCTCTCTTTACTGTATGATCCCTGCTGGATTGAACGTAGGTCCCCAACCTTGGTTAATTAGTATCTGAGTCATCTCGCTAGTGTGAGGACATTTTTCTAATGTAATTTAATGTCTTTTTAATGGAGGCAGGGTGAATTAGCCATTAACATTTATTTTTATATGAAAGGGTTTCTTCCTTTCCCCTTTATTCTATCTCGTTGATGATATCATTACTGCTAATTTATAAACATGCACAACTTACTTAGAAAAAAGCACAAATGGCATCTCTAAGGAGCTTGACCTTCTATCTTCCCTCCCATGCTAATCAATGATGTGGAACCAGGTTCCCATCACCAGGTAGCTTTATAGTTGCTTCATATGTTATGGGGGATTATATTACTTTTAGAGAACACTATATTCTTATCTCAGCCCATTCACATTGCTAAAAACGCATCTAAGGCTATTTAGCTCATGCACAACAGGGATTTGCTGCTTATATCTCTGACAGCTTAGAGGTCCAAGACCACAACATTGGCAGATTCTGTGTGTTGAAAGCTCATTTTCTGTCCTACAGATGACACTTTCTTGCTGTTTGCTTTTGTGGTGGAAGAGTCAATGAGCTTCTTTGAGCCTGTCTTTGTTAGAGTAAAAATCTCATACATGGAAGCCATGTACTATGTCGATCATTTCTTGAAGGTCCCACGCCTGATATTGTCACCTTGGGTTTAGGATTATATAAGTTACTTTTTTTACGGCTGTAGTAAAATGTCTGGCAAGAGGTAGCTGAGGAGATAAAAGGTTTAATTCAGCTTACAGTTGAGGGGACACTGTCTATCACAGGGAGGAAGTCATGGCAACAGGTACTTGATGTGGCTCTTACATGTCGTCCAAAATCAAGAAGTGGAGAGAAGAATACTTGTGCTCAGCTGTCTTTCTCCTTCATGTTCAGTCCTGGACTCCTCTATATTCCAGTCTGTAGAATGGGGAAGCCCATAGTTATGGTGGCTCCTGCAATCTCAACTAATTTGCCGTAGGTAATCTTTCCTCACATGCTTAGAGGCTTGTCTTCTGGGTGATTTTAAAACCTGTCAAGTTGACAGTCAATATGAAATCTCACAAAGGTTTCACGGTACTGGTTTGGAGGCAGATAGACAATCAGATGGCATCGATTCTGAACTACAACTGCAAACTGAAACTACCAGGTACACTCACTGGATGCATAAGGCTGAGGGTCACTACAAATGTGGTCCAATTTACAAATGTGAGCTTACTTAAAACAGTGTGAGGTTTCTATGCATGTCTAATTTTTTAAAATTAGAGTTTCAGGGCCCTAGAGCTTGAACTTTGCTTGTGTTTTTGTTTTGAGACAAGCTCTCACTATGTAGCTTTGGCTGACTTGAAACTTGCTAAATACACCAGGCTGGCCTTGAACTTTTAGGAATCACCTGCTTTTACCTCCCAGGTGCTGAGATTGCAGTGTGAGCCAACACCCCTGGCTTCAAGGATCTTTAGATGACATTATCAAAAGACTGGAATGGTCTGGAAAGGTGGTGCAGCAGTGAAGAATGCTCACCTGGAAACCAGGAGGGCTGGAGTTTGGATGTGTACATCTACGTAGCGCACTTAGAGAACCACAATTCCTGTAACTGTACTTGTGCCCTCTACTGGCCTCTGTAAGCAATGGCGTATGGACCCACTGCATACACACCCACGCAGACTCACAAGCATATAAATAAAAATGTAAAAGACAAGAATTTGACTTGAAACAAACAAACAAAAAATTGGACATACTTTTTTCCTAGTTCGAATGTAGACTTCCTTAAGATGTATGATACCTTCTTTGTGTTGCATGCGCGTTTGGTCAGAGGCATGTTCCTTGAGAGGCGGGATTGTTCCCCAATTCTTACTCTGCGTCCTATTTTTATTTGGCTTCCTGGAACCGGGCAGGGTTAAATGCATGGGCTCTGCCATCTTTTCCTGAAAGTCCCCGATGCCTTCACTGGTTGTCATTATCAGGTCTGCAGTGCTGCTGTCACAGTGTATTCGTATTTTGAAAGCCTATCCTAAATTGTGCATTCCACTCTATTGACAGTTGTTAGATTAGATCCTTGTCTGCAGTTAAGTATGCTATGCCAGGGTGACAGCAGGGTGATGTGACATTTCCACCTGGTTCCACCAGTGCCACTCACCTGCTCCGGTTTTTCTGAGAGAGTTATTGAATTACTCCTAATTACAAATTTCTTCTTCTATTTTTCCAGGAGATTAAATTAGATCTATTTATGTAGCAAAGCTCGGAGATGTTAGATCCTCCTCTGAGCAGTAATTCTTTTCAACTTTCTAGTATGTCTAACCTTTAACCTATTTTATGTTTGTCAAGCTCTATGGCACCAGGTGTAGATGTGCTGTTTTCCTACACATTAACATACTTTGAATGAAAGTAACTAAATGTAGGTTTTATTTCTTATTTTTATTCTCACTCATGGAATCCTTCCTGACAGTTTTCACCTGCTATCTGAGATTTTCTTTGCTTTTAACCTGTTCGTGGCTGTCCTGACACGTAAAGCACTTCATGTGTCTCCCGAGAATCTTGTCTCTTGTCCTTGCAGGCTTCACAGGACAGTCTTTCCAGGGAAGGCAGGCTCCAGGCTTTCTGTGAATTGCATTCTCCCTGTGAAATGTTCCTCCAGGCTCATGTTTGTCCTTTTCTTTGTATTGGAAGCAGCTCATTGTGAGGGCAATGAAGTCCCAGCTCCAACTGTAGATGTTGCATACAGGACTTAATCTGTTAACTGGTCGTGTGGAATAATGCTATCCGTGCCTGAGAACCGTAAAGTTCATAGCTTCTTTGCAAAGGCTGACCTCTTCTTGCCCTAAGAACCAAGAGGGCAGTCTAAAAATTACATATCCATCATGAGTAGAGCAAAGATGGAGGATTAGTTTGACATATATCATTGTAGAGGAAATATTTCTTCTCTTTTATTGCAGTAAACGTGTGGAAAGCTTTAGAAGTTTTTTTTTAAATAAAATTTATCTCATTATTTAGGTAGTTTTAAAGATATTGTTTTTACGTTTTTATTTTAAATATCCTCCAAAAGTATGTATGTTAAAGGCCCATTTCCTAGATGGTGATGTGACTGGCAGGTGATACAGCCTATAGGGAGTGGGTCTAGTTTATCTAGGGAGTGGCCTGGGAGGGCGCACTGAGTACCTGCACACCTGTATACCTGGGTGCCTGTCGATTTCTATCTCTTTGTTTTTGGACCACAGTGCGGTGAGCAGACTCTACCACTGTGTCTGTCATGATGCTTTGCTTGGTCACAAGCCAAGCAACAGGACCAAGTAACCATGGCCTGAAGCCTCTGAAACTATTAGCTAAGAGTGACCTTTCCTCTCCTTTTTCCATATATAAAAGCTGTCTTCAGAAACACCAAAAGAGGGCATCAGATCCTATTACAGATGGTTGTGAGCCACTGTGTAGTTGCTGGGAATTGAACTCAGGACCTCTGGAAGAGCTGTCAGTGCCCTTCAGCCCTGAGCCATCTCTCCAGCCCCTCCTTTTTAAAATTTAACTTTTTATTGATTCTTTGTGCATTTCACACGATGCATTCCAATCCCACTTCTCTCCTTGTCCCTCCATACCCACCTTCTACCCTTGCAACCTCCCCTGCAAAAGAAAAAATTCTTGTGTGGAAGTTGTAGTGTTTTACAGTGTGTCCCATACCATACCCTTTTGTCCACCATTCTTGCCTTGCATGTGCTCATTGCAGTAAGCCATTGGTCTTCATTGCAGTAAGCCATTGGTCTTCATTGCAGTAAGCCATTGGTCTTCATTGCAGTAAGCCATTGGTCTTCATTGCAGTAAGCCATTGGTCTTCATTGCAGTAAGCCATTGGTCTTCATTGCAGTAAGCCATTGGTCTTCATTGCAGTAAGCCATTGGTCTTCATTGCAGTAAGCCATTGGTCTTCATTGCAGTAAGCCATTGGTCTTCATTGCAGTAAGCCATTGGTCTTCATTGCAGTAAGCCATTGGTCTTCATTGCACTAAGCCATTGGTCTTCATTGCACTAAGCCATTGGTCTTCATTGCACTAAGCCATTGGTCTTCATTGCAGTAAGCAATTGGTCTTCATTGCACTAAGCCATTGGTCTTCATTGCACTAAGCCATTGGTCTTCATTGCACTAAGCCATTGGTCTGGTTTGAGGCTTCTGCTATACTATTAATACCAGATCCCCACCAGGACTTCTCTCGTATATTCTGTTGTTGCCCTGTGTCATGGAGATCCTGCATCTTTGGATGTGTAAGGCTAGCCTCTTCTTATACTCCAGTAACTCAACAATGTGGTAGAGGTCGGGGTGGGTCAACTCAGAACCCTACATCTCAGCCTGGGTTAGCCCACCAGCTCTCCTGAGCAGAGCAAGCTCTACCACGCTGCCCTGCTAGCACATCTAATGTCACAGGCAGCAAAAGGCAGGGCCAGTTCTTCCACCCTCAGGACCCCAGGGCCAGCTCTCCTATTTGCCTCAGGTGTGGTAGGGGAGAGGGAGAGGGAATCTCTTCCTCCCTCACCCTTACCATCAGCCAGCAGGTAAGTGGCAGGGCCAGCTCTCTCATGCTTTATTTGAATTCAGCCATCAAGTACATGGCCAGAAAGTGGCATCTTTAAAGGCATGCACCACACTTGGCATTTCCATATATTTTGATCAATGTAATGTTCTTATTCTTCTTAACTTTTTCTCAAGCCAATTTCCAATGAGATTTAAGTTTTCCTGGCTGACCTGGACTGTGTCCTCATGGTCTTCTCAGACATTTTTCTGGGAATCTCATAAGACTAAAGCTCTGTTTATAATAAAGGCAATTCTCTTGCAGCCCCAGAGTCTAGGGTTTTACCACACCAGTTATAAAAACATCTAATGCTGGTCAGGAAATACTCTACAACTTTCCAAAACCATTTTTTTTTCATTTCCTCCTGAAACCAAGGCTTCCCAGCAGACCTTTGACATACAACCTCAAAAGCCACCAACATCAGTGCCTCTAGAGATACTGAACCTCAACTCTTCCTTGAGAAGTCCCCACATACTGCTAAATCCTGACTGTCCGTTGAGAAACCTCCATGGTATCTCTTACTCTTTTATGAGCACTTCTCCTTCTGTTAGCCCCCATTTTGAAATCTGTTGAAAAGTCTTCCGTTGAACTCCAACTCTGCTCTACTCTGGCTTATCCCAAAATTCCTTGCTGAGGCAACACCAAGACTCATGGCTTTTTTTGGATGGAGAGCTCAGAAAAGCACTGCTAGGCACTGCAGGATCTAACTTGGAAGCGTGTTTCTGCTCCTGCCAGTGCTGACATCATTGTGGGTTTGCCCAAAATCTATATATGGCATTGCCCAGCATCTATAAGAAGCACTGTCCAGCATCTATAAGAAACACTGTCCAGCATCTATAAGAAGCGTTGTTGGTGAATTTTCTCAATGGCTCTTCAGCTGCTCTGCTCTGCTCTGCTGTTTGCTTGCATGTCTTTGTCTTCTGCCCAGAGAGTCATAGTGTTTAACGAGTGCCACTGACACCAGAGAGAGAAATCCCCTTAGGGCTATCTATACCCTATTTCTGAGGCAAATGAAACAGTACACAGATTGTCCTCAAGACCTTTTAGATACTCCAAGACACTCCTTCACAGGACCTAGTGCAAAACTGCTTTTGTTATGCTAAATAGGCAAAATGAACCCCTGGAATTATATGCTAGGTAACTATGTCCGCATAGTGCTGTGTTAGCTTTGGTCAGAGAAGCTTCTCTTTGTAGTGGTCAGTGGTGACTGCAGAGATTCAAAACTGGTCAAAGGACTGGTAATGGAACTGTTGGATCCTTAGTCATAAGCAGGATACCTGTATCACTCCCTTCAAGGCTCGGGGAACATCACACCACAGAAGAGGTGGGAAGAATGGAGGAGAAGGAGGAGTGGGTGGCAGGGAATGGTATAAAACAGTGACTTCCAGACATGACAGCCACTGCACTCTTGAACTCATAGCAGCTATAATTACAGTGACAAGATCTGGAAAAGATTGGGCCTGTCAACAGTCTGTCATGGAAGGGGGAGGGGCATGTGAGGTCCCTTCCATCACCCCCCCCAATACAAGAGGATTTATATATACTTAATAGTTGATGGGAGGGGTAGAGATAATTTCTTCAGTTGCACAGTCATCAGTAAAGGGCCCACACTCCTGTAAACAGACCTCACCTAAGCTCATAGTGCCAATCCTAATGAAAAACACACTGGGACAACACACACACACACACACACACACACACACACACACACACACACACACATGCTCATACATAAGCACACTCACACATATACATTCAAACCCACACACACATTCACACACTCATACACATATACACTCATACTTATTCATATACATGCACACACATAATCATACATACACACTCACACACACACACTCTCTCACATGCACATACTCACGGATACACACTCATTCACACACACAGTCTCACACACAGTCACACATTCTCACACACATTCATATACACACACTCACACACATACACTCTCACACACTCACTCAGCACACTCATGCACACTCAGCACACTCTCACACTCACACCACCATGAAAGTAGAAAGGAAGGGCTGGAGAGATGGCTCAGTGGTTAAGAGCACCGACTGCTCTTCCAGAGGTCCTGAGTTCAAATCCCAGCAACCATATGGTGGCTCACAACCATCTGTAATGGGATCCGATGCCCTCTTCTGGTGTGTCTGAAGACAGCTACAGTGTACTTATATATAATGAATAAATAAATCTTTAAAAAAAGACAGTAGAAAGGAAGTAGAGGAGAAGGAGATTAGTGAGGATGGGATTGGGGCTAGAGAGGGTAATGGGAGGAGGGTTAAATACGATTGAAAAACACACACACACACACATATATCATAATGAACCCCATTATTATTTTAATTAGTATAGTGAAAGACATAAAAACTGAAACTAAACAGATAAGGAAAGACTATGGCAACTCTTGAAATTGCAGCGAAAGTATCCTTTATTATGAGGTGCCCCCCAGTCTGTCGGGCCAGGGGCAGGATACTGTGGTTTCAACATAAAACGCCTTCCATAGATTTGCCAATGGCACAGGTCAGAGAGGCAAAGGAAAGTTGGAGGCATTGTTCCTTGCTCATACCCACAGCATCCTGAGATTCCTTTTCTCCTTAGCGAGCTCATTTTGGACAAAGCCTGATCATTGATTTTTGTCACAGAAAGCAACTTGAACATGAACCAGTGAGAAGCAGAACAGAAGTTTATTGAAAGATGGCTTTTAATAGATTTAAGAACATCAGTTCCCAGACAGAGATACTGAGGGAAAGAACAAGGCACAGCAGAGACGATGGGTATGGGCTTCTCGAGGACAGATTACACCATGGTTTTTACAGTGGCGATAGGCAGGATTTGGGTTGATTATGAAGTTATTGTCTTAAATGGTTGCTAAGGAATTTCAATGGGATCCTGGGGTAGTTCCTGAGGACCACCTCATAGGCTTACAGTTGCTGAGGTGAAAGTATAGATGACAGGGATGCAGGATCTAGGGCACCTTCACTGTCTGCCATGCTAATACTCTCATTTATGAGGTTCCCAGAAAATGCCAGGGGCTGAAGGGACGATGTGCAACACGATTAAGCCTAACTCCTGCTTTATTGCTGTTTTAGCATTCTCATTACAGAAATACATCTGTAAATAGGAAACACTGTCTCTGAAGAAGTTTAAAAGGCAAACCCTATTACTATTTTCATCCATATGTCTCCTCTGTGGTGTCTCTAGGAGACATTTGGAAGAGGAGGTCGGCCAGTAACACAGAATAAGCAGAAGCTAAGAGGAGAATGAAAATGTATGTAAATATTGTGACAGCAAAATTGTCGTCTCCCTGAGTATGGAATTAAAATTATAACTGGATTCAATAAATCTTAATTATTTCTTCTAATCTAAAATCTCTCCAAGCTTTTAATTCTAGAAAGACAGTAGAGGCATGCCAATCAGTTTATGGTTAGAAACACAACTATTCAGAAATTACCAACTGTCTTAAAATAGTCAACAGATGATGAAGCAAGGAACTAGCAGCCGAACCATCCCCAAACGTTTATGGTAGAAAGAAATCACCTTTGCTTCGAACACTGCGAAAGGTGGTTATGAGAATTTAAAGTGCTTGGGGAACTGTGTAAAAATATAAGTTAAGGTAAGTACATTTTGGTCAGAGTGTTTATGCAAATACAACTAAAACGGAGGGGATATAGAGAATCAAACAATAAATTACTCAGTGTTTCAAAGTACTCGGTGCATGGTAGGTTGATCTACTCAAGCTTCATCCTAACACCAAATGAGATCTGGAGGTAGAAGGCAGATTGAGTTTTGGTGATTGTAGTGTGGAAAGCCACATTATAAACATCCGAGAGCTATGTGCAGTGGATCCTATAAATACCAGAACTATCCCAAGGGTTAGGGCTTATTAAACACATGGGAAAGTGTGCTAAGGACTTGAGTGTTTACTTGGATTTCCAATGTCTTTCCAAAGGAGACTATAATGTTTTAAAGGTTCTATTAAAGTTATGTAAGGCATATTGGTTGTCAACCAAATCTTGGCGTGAATTCAGAAGTAAATATAACTGAAAACATCCATTCAATATAGAAGTGTGGTTTTTAAAGATGCATGATTAAAATTCTGTCCACCTATTACACTGTACATGGAGGTAAACAGCATACAACAGACATTTTGGGAGTTATATGTCAAAATCAGCTGAGTGTCATTTGATTTATGCTCAACAATAAAGCATTTGTGACATATTGACTCCCTCTTCACAAATCCAGATGTTGCATCTTGCTTTCTTTTCTTTTCTTTTTTTTTTCTTCTTTTCGGAGCTGGGGACTGAACCCAGGGCCATGCGCTCTACCACTGAGCTAAATCCCCAACCCCTTGCTTTATTTTCAAAACACATATGAATAACATTATGGTAGTATTTACTTCTTCCTTTGCTTGTGTTGCTTTGAGATTCAACCTGGTTTATGAATCACAAACTTTGCTATTTATTTGTGAAAGGATTTCATCTCTCTCCTATATGTGTGGAATAACACTCGTAGTTCAGATTGCAGCACGGTAAGAGAGGAGCAAAATCCTGCCTAAAGGGTATTGGTGAGCAACTGCCTTTCGGTGATACGATGATGTGTTTTTACAAAACAGCACTGTAAAATGCAGGACTAAACAGGGCACATCGTACAGTCTGGGAAGAAATAGTTTGGTCGGAAGTTAACTATACCAGGAAGAAGGAAGACAAGCTCTTCGTTCAAAGTTTTATTTTCCCAGGTCTTATATAACTGATGAATGATGATCACATTTATTAAAGATCGTCATATTACCACTTGTTAGGCAATGAAAAAAGTATTTGGGATTCATCAGACATCTAAGCAAAGATATAGCAAGGTTATAGCACACTAAGGCAAAAGTACACTTTCCTTTGGATGAAGGAATGAAAAAAGAAAGAAGGAAAACTATATTAATTATTTCTATCTGTTCAAACTTCCAAACCTAGGCATCTTCAAGTATATTTCAACAAATACCTTTTGAGTTATCTCCAAAAGCAAAAGAAACCAGTAGGCGAAAAATCAAAAACCAAACCATATCCTCAATGCATTACCCTAAATTTTCGAGCACAATAAAAGAAGGACTCCTTTGAGTGACTTTATTTATACCTCTGCATTTTGGCTTGCTACATGTTAGCAAAACTTTACATGTTCTATACAGTTAAAATTTGACATATTGTGGCCTTTAATATCCACTGTATCCACTCATATAGAACAAAGTAGCTCTTGCTGGAGCAACCAATTGCTCCTAGGTCTTTGATAAATGCTGTGATTCTGTGACACCCTGAGAAATGGATGGTAAGGTGATGAATATATCTTTAAAAGTTGTATACAATTCACAACTCAGGGATAGTATTTTCCCCATTCTTATATGCCATATAAACACAGCATTTTACTTTAGCCTATTTTAATGGTGAATTTGAAAACAAGAAAAGATTCCACTACCCTGCATTAATAAATGTACCTGTTTCTTAGAAAGCTTCGATTCTTCTGAGAGGTTGTAAACCAGGGAACACCAATTGGCAAACATACAGAAACAACACATCATAAATAGCACATTACTAAATTTCGAAGCTAGAAAAATATATCACACTATAACTTGTAAACTGTCTTTAAGTCAGAATGCTTAGAAGCCAAGAGATTATTAACAAAGCAAAATGAGAAACTTCCAAGTTGTGTGGATGACACATTTTAGGTAAGGAAAGGACTTGTCTAGTAGCCTAGTATCTACATCACTTTTTCCTAAAGTAACACCACTTCTGGTAAAGGGTCATGGTTAATCACTTCCAAATGACATCAGAGAGTCATTCAAAGGATGACACTAATTTCAACTTCATTAAATCATATAGTTTTCCTTTACTGAACAATTATTTTCTAACATTTCCCACTGAAGACAGTTTTCATGTTCTAAAAACAGCCCCCCCCCCCAGATCCCCTTGAAAAATTGCCCCAATGCTTAGCCATACTGCGAGCTTCTTCCCAACAGCTCAACTTAGGTACATTATCTTAACTATGGGTTTATTCACTAAAGAGCTGCACAGGAACGGGTATGACTTACTGAAGAGATAATACTGTCTTGTCTGTACTTGGGAGGAGAGTTAACACTTGTGAGGGCAGCCATGCCATTTACAACTTTCCCCTGAACCACAGTGGTATAGGCAAAAATGATTACGATACCCTTCTCCACCCAGTAAGCACTGTTCCTCAAGTCATACATAGGAAACACATGGGAGCCAGGAAAGTCCCCGACTCCACAGGAGACTTAACTAAAACCACATCTTGAGATCCAGGCTCAGTCTGTGCCAAATGAGACTCACTGTATTGTTCCTGTCTATGGGCTTTCCTCCTAGAACATACTTATAAATCTGGAAAGGATTCCATCTAATGGAGCTTAGGTGTGGCCACAGTAAGAATAACTGGTATGTTATATACATAACCATGTAGCTAGAAATCTATTAACCTTAGCCTGAATCTGTGGGAGGGCTTTTTAATTTGTATTACCTGTGAAACAGACAAGACACGTGCGAAGGAAATGTCAGATTTTCCTCACCTGTGTGAGCTCAAGCTACACATTGAAACAGTTTTGGTTAATTTCTGAACAGCGAGAAGAATTCTTCCAATCGCCACTTAAAGCCAGTGCATTTATGTAGCCACATTTTATTTATTCAACATGCTGGTGATACCCTACAGGGCACACATTAAAAAACACAGACAACCCTGTAGATCACATAGCCACAGATAAGATTGTACCTCAAGTTCACTGTCATTATTTCCTTAGTGCTAATATAAGAAAAAAATTACCACTGCTAGGGAGCACTCTTCTCCACGGTGATGTTACCGTGTGTTACTGTCACTGTGGTTCTTCCTTACTCCACAGTCTCCTATAGCCTGCTCTGCATCGTAAATTGCACTCTTAGATTTGGAGGGCAGGAGTTGGATGTAAATCACAGAGACAGTGGTGAACTGTATTCTGGGATCATGACTACTTGGTATATTGCACTGTACTGTACTTTGTGATTCGACTTCGAGCCATGCTAGGGGAGGCAGATCCAACTGCCTGGCTAAAGTGATGGTCAGAGGAACTCCTCATGTGGCCAATAGTGGCTGTCCCTCCCATGCTCATCCCGGTGCCACCATCACCTACTCCACCAGCACTCATGGTGCCTATGCCTCCAACCCCACCTATTCCAGCGGTGCCCGTAACTCCACTTACACCGGCACCAGAAACCACTCTCTCTGTCACAATCACGTTGTGGGCACTTGATAACTCAGGGGGCATGCTCAGGTTGCCTATCATGCCAGAAGTTGGTTGGATCACTCTTTCTGTCACAACTACATTTGAGGTCTCTAGAGGGTTAGGAATGGTTAGGGAGGTGGGTAGACTTGAGCCTGGTGCTATTACCCTTTCTGTCACTATAACATTTGATCCATCTCTCAAGTCGGGTATCTCTAACATCCCATGCAAATCAGCACCAGAGATGGGGCCCACCACCCTCTCTGTCACCACCACATTTGAAGCCTGTCGGTTATCATGAAAGTGGACAGAGGGTTTCAGAGTGCCAGAGGTGGTATAGGACTCCCTCACAGTGACATTACCATAGCCCAGAGGATCAGGAATTTGCATAGGATGCTGTATGCCAGGGCCAGAGGGGTAGGTGTTCTCAGAAATTACTGTGGTAGTGCCAAAATGTGGGGAGATGGGTGGGTGTCCACTAGCAAGGGGCTCTGTACGCTGGGGGCAAATTGGTTCAGTGCTCTGAGGAGGCCAAGAAGGATCGGGATCTGGGTATGAGTCTATTTCTTTTCCTAGGCTGATATCGGCCAACTTCTTAAACTTGGGCCCCAAGGTATCAAGGAAGCTTTCATCCAGATCTTCCCCGATGAAGCTGCAGCAGCCCACAGAGCCTGTAGGGGACCCCGCGCCTTCGATGTCATAGATGAGCAAACAGTCATTGGAAGGACGTCCTTCATCTTCATCCGCGTACGCATAGGCCTTCTAATTTGTACAGAACAAAGAACATTAAACAAAGAGTAACAAGGTCCCTTTTATGATTAGATGAATGTTTCTAAATTCCGATATTTACTAGAATTGCTTTAAAAGTTATTTCATAGATGCTTGAAAGAGTTCAGTTCGAAGTTATTTTAGTTATAGTTCTAATACATGTTGCTCTTTAAACGAGTGAACTTGCTTAAATAGTGCACTTTGAAAACAAAATCATATATGAAAATCCATACACAATCTATCTTATCATAATTTAGGAGGGAAATAAAAGTAATGTGAACAAAAGAGCTGATGGGAGGAACTATTTTTGCTCTGAAAGGGAAATTTAGAGTTGACGGGTGGGTTCACTAACATTGTATTTTCTTTCATTGAGGCAAGTTGGTTGGGGTTTTGATTTTTTTTTTTTTTTTTTTGGCAAGACAGAACAATTTGATCCTGTATTCAGGTTTTTCACTTGTCAGTATCATGTAAAGAATTTATGTGTTTGAAATTAAAATGAAAACATAATTCATAATTAACATGAAAACATAACACATTCCTAGCAATGATAAAATGTATGAACTGTGTTTGAAAAACAACATAACAAAGTAGGGGATAAACTTGTTTCTATTCTGAATGAAGGAATTAACTGCTAAAGCTTCAGAGAGGTGGGGATATCTGAACTGACTCTGGAAGGGTGCCTAGAAATGTGCAGGGAGAGCAGAAGCAATGGGGAACAACAGCCAAGCAAACAAACAAATCATAACTCAACATTTCAGAGTGGATCAAAACAATCAGAGGCCCGAGGCGAGCGGTCTCCTGTGGGCAAGGCAAGCAGGTTGGTGCTGAGGGGAAGATGGAGCTGTTAAGGTGGCGCCTGAATCATAAAATTTGGACTTCAAATTATAAACAAAATAGAGCCGTTGGCAGTGTTTAACCGGGAGAGTAAAATGCTCAGGGCAGAGCTTCAAACACATTAACCAACAAACAAGGACAGTTGAGCACGAAGAGGAGACCACTGGCCAGGCCCTTGGGAACTGGTGAGACCTCCGCATGAGGTGGATGCAGAGAAAAGCATGTGCTAAAAGCCTTACCTGGCAGAAGTAACTTTCCATGAAATTCATATTGAGGCCCCCATCTCTACATTCTCTCATTGAATTTCTTCTTAATGTTCCTGAGTATTCTTGGCATATCTCAGGTGCAGCTGATGTTTTAACTCCATCCACCAGTTCAAATCCTGTAGTTCTTTCTCCTCCTCCCAGATCTTGCATTTCTCTGCCACAATATTCATTTGTATAAACTCCTACAAACGGTGAACCCATCAAATTTAATTTTTTCTAGTGTGGTTAAGCTAAATTATCATGTATAAATTTTTTGACTCAAGTATGCATTGTGAGCAGAGAAGAGATGGATATGATGCACAGAGGAGGGATCATGAAAGTGTTAATTTCAAACCAGTGTTAATAGACAAAGTAATATTAACCATCTCGATAATTTTAGTCATCTGTTAAAAGACTTTTCTATATGATGTGCCAAAGAAGTGCAGAGAGATAATAAAAATCTGTGGGCTGAATAGTTGGATCTCAAATTGAGTCAGGTAGCTCCAATTCTAAAAATTAAATAATAGTATCAGCATACTTCTGATGTGTTCCTGGATGCCCGTGGCGTCCTGTAGAAGGCATAGGAGCCACTGAATTTCAGACAGAGGGCATAGCTACGATGAGAAAAACAGGTTGCTGGATTTATCTTGGGTGTACTTGGCTATGAAAGGGGGCGAGGAGGAGCATGCAAGATGCAGAGGTAGTGAAATAAAATGGTAATGAATTTAAATGTGGTGAACAGAAGCAGGGTTCACAGGAGGGCAGGTGCGCATGGCACAGCGCTCTAATTTGAGTCTGATGCCCTTGGTGCTACTTTAGGGTTTGTGTGAAACTTCATAGACTTAAGGAGAGAATCGATGCATAGATAATATTGGTGGTTTGATGAGCTGATGGGTCTCAGGAACCAACAGCAGAAGGGGTGGTAGGGTGGGGTGGTGGGATGTGACTCAGTGAATTTCTGTTTTCTGCATGGGGAAATATTGGCACCACTAACAAGAATAGGCACATCAGGAAGAAAAATGGGATCAGGGATCTGTTGCACAAAAGAAAGACAGATTATTGAATGCAATTCTACAAGATAGAAACATTTCTATGTCTGGTGCATTTTTAGACTCTTTAAAGTAGAGAAGTAATGCTGTCGGGGCTGGATGGCTCAGTGGTTAAAGTGCTTGCTGTACTTGCAGAAAACATGGGTTCAGCTCCCAGCATCCACATAACAGCTTACGACTGTGCGTAACTACAGCTCCAGACCATTTGATGCTATCTTATGGCCTCCAAGGGCAACACACACACACACACACACACACACACACACACACACACACACTCACACACACACACACATTGTGCACAGATATACAAGGAGACAAACACTCATATACACAAAATAAAAAGCAAATAATTAAAAAAAAGAAACAATTGCTAAAAAGACTAAGAGAAAACTGAGGAAATAAGTAACGTTTACTTTTTAAAAAGTAAAACAGTAAGACTGTTTCTACTGACAGAAGAATAAGTTATTTTCATTTATTTTTTTTATTACAGCAGTAGCTTCCTGGCTTCTGCTTGAGAGTTAGTCTAGATATTTGGTTCAAGATAATTGTAGATACCTTGTCTTAAGATTAAGCAAAGAACTCCCCTGTGTGTGTACAACCTTAGCTTTGAGAGGTTTTGAAAGTGTTTTGTCTATTTGCTTTCAGTTTAAGAATTTAAACAAATGTTTTACAGGTCAACGGTTATACTTATGCTAAGAAAGGACATATTTTTCTCTGTAAAATGTGTTGCTAGTGTTAAAAACACTGATTGAACAAACTGTGGGATAAGATTCTCTACACACAAACACTCATATACATACACACATGCACATACACACACACACATGCACATATACAGTACTTCATCTGTTAGATTATTCATGATGGTATTTTGGTACTCCTATTTATAGAAGCCTAATTAATCATCTTTCTTATGATCAAAGGAGATTTTAAAATATATAGCATGTGGGCCAGAGAGATGGCTCAGCTATTAAAGGATAGATAGGCTGACAACCAAAATTAAAATATCTAGCATGGGGCTGGAGAGATGGCTCAGCGGTTAAGAGCACTGACTGCTCTTCTAGAGGTCCTGAGTTCAAATCCCAGCAACCACATGGTGGCTCACAACCATCTGTAATGGGATCCGATGCCCTCTCCCGGTGTGACTGAAGACAGTTACAGTGAACTCATATACACAAAATAAATACATCTTAAAAATATTAAAAAAAATCTAGCATGCCAGATCAATTAACGTAGGCTTTCCTTTACCATTCGTTTAATTTAAAAATATGTCATTGGAAAAGGAAACACATTATAAAAACACATTTAAAGACCAACCCCTCCCCCACAACCCTTCCCCAAACCCAGAAAAACAAAAACCCTAAGCAGTAAGATGCCCAACCAGAGAAAACAAATCCCATCTTAGTCCCTTGAGTTGCTGGAAAGTGGTCTTTTTCTTACCTGAGTTGTCAATACATTCTATAATATTGGCATTACCAGGTGGCATTTGTGGCACACAGATGGTGGTTATACCCTAGAAGACAAGAGACAACATTTTCTCATTTAATGAGTCTTTCCTTCCTCTACTTGTATATTTTTATTCTAAAATTATCACAGAATCCCTTTTTTTTCTTTTTTTCAGAGCTGGGGACCGAACCCAGGGCCTTGCGCTTGCTACGCAAGCGCTTTACCACTGAGCTAAATCCCCAGCCCTTCGAATCTCATTTTTAAGCCTTGCCTGGTGATCTCTACTGCGTTTTGAGGTACATTTGAATCCTCTTTCTTTCTTCACTAGCTGCCCAAGAACCGCGAATTGTGTAGAATAAATAATTTCTATCACTGTAGGGCACGCCCGGAGATGGGATTTTGTTGAAATCTCATTCTTAGACTTAGCACTTACATCATGGGGTTCAGGCTGTGGCCCTTCTACGGCCCAAGTGTGAATTGCTCCATCAGAACATTCTGGAACAGGTTCGAATCCAGCTCCACCACCAGGGGCTCCTCCACAATCACAGCAGATCAACAAGAATGGAACCACTGAAGGAGAGAGAGGTAAGGGGTTAGTGGTGCACCATGTTGAAAGAAAACACTCTGATTTTCAATGGTCCAATGAGGTTCCTGAGCTGTCTGAATTTAAAGTCGCTATTACCGGAACAATGAATTAATAGTGGTTGGATCCCCAAATAACCATGATCTTGGAAACCCTAGACTGCCGTGAATTTTAATTTGCTTTACAGTATTGAGATCATATGTAAAATCATACAATTAAAATAGGTGATTTCCCCCCCCATCATCACTCAGGAAACGGCAGAGACTAAAGATAGGCATCAGCTCTGATCCTTTGCACTGCATTTACTTTCCCATTTGCACCCAGTCTCTTTCTCTATTTCAAGGGAAAATCTCACTCAACTGTCAGTTATTCTTAGGAAGGTTATTATTTTCCCCTACAGAGACATCTGTCTTCAGACATATTCTCACATAAAGGCATTCATACTTTAGCAATGTCTTTTTCTTTCTGTTTGAGTTTTTCGTTTATTTACTATTGTCATAGGATCTTGCTAGATAATTCTGAATGAAAAGATAGAAAAAAAAAGGATGTGTATTAATTGAAGGAAAAACTAAAGCAGAGAAGGTGGGGCGGGTGGGGGGCGGGGGGAGACAGAAAAAAGAAAAGGCAAAGAACCTGACTAGCTTTGCTGATTTTTGGGAAATCTGTAAGGTGGAGAGAAGAAATGAAATGTAAAGCTATTGACCCAAAGGCTTGTATACAACACTGAAAACCGTTATTAGCCACACTATCCGATTGTGGGCATTGATATCAGGGACACCTAAACTGAAAGTTAGCTGTTGTTTATGGCGATTATCAGCAGCTCTTTGGCGTTTAGTTTGCTTTAGTAAAGCAAAGAATTGACTACAAAACGTAGAGGACTATCTCTGTTCTCATGTAGTCCACACGTTTGCTAGCATTCGGGCATCTTTTGGTTTAATTTGATGAAAAGACTCCATTTCAAACTCATTATTTTTCTCATAGGACTTTCCCCGGTTCTTCTTTCTGTTTGTTATGAGCCAACATGGATGAATTCCTGTTATTTAACACTTCTTTTTGAAGTGTATTTCAAATTCTAGAGAAAGTGCTCCATTTTAAACTGTGTTCTCCCTGTGCCCAAATTTCTTTGTGGTTTACATGGATCTGTGTTGAGGAAATGTTCCCAGAGGTGAGTTCCTTAAAGTCAGAGAAAACCTAGCGAAGAAGTAGTCAGTCACTCATTAAGACGGACGAGGAGGGGCTGGCCAGGTGGCTAAGCACGGTCTCAGGGGTGAAGAGACTGTTCCCAGCATCTGCAAAGTGGCTCTCAGCCATCCATAGCTACAGTTCCAAGGAATTCGTGGGCCAGGCCCACGTGCTTTTGTTTACATTTATGTAGGCAAAAAAAACGTATACACATAAAATAAAAATAAATATATTTAAACAGAAAGAAATGAAGGTAGAAAAATATTTTAAAATTTTGTGTGAGTTCTTTCAATGTACATTTTGTGGTTAATTATTTTAATTATGTGAAGCTTGCTTTACCACCAATACTTTATGATTCTATATTTGAAAACGGCAACCGCCCAACTGCTTGGATGATAGGTGTGTGCCACCACGCTCAGCTGCAACTGTCAATGTTTATATTAACTTAACGACAGTGTGTAGGCTTCAAGATATTACCCCCCCATTCCATTCCAGTTTCTGTCATAATTTAGGGCAATATTAAATTCCACCAGGAACATCCACTGGACTCTATATTTCTGTTTCTGTCCACGACTAAGGCTACTGTAGTGGCCCCAGATGTAGCATAGCCTTCACTCGTGGGGCCTTTCCTCCCCTAGTGGTGTTGTGAAGTAAGCAAGACCAAGAGCAAAACTCAGAACAACCGGTTAGGTAATCCTTGCAAGACATACACTGTTAAGTTGAACACCTAAACGGTTTGATTTCTTTTGCTGTATTTTTTGGGAGACGCATGTCAAAAGAAATACTGGAATACTTACATCCTAAGACTAAAAACCCCATGATGAGCAGACCGATGCCGGCAGGACCAAGGTGAACGTTGTCTTCGTCGGCTTGGTAAGTGTCAGTATTGTCAATATCCCTTGTTAATGTGGTGCGTTGCGGTTCCTCAGTGGAAGTGTCTTTATATCCATTAGTCACTTGGCCACCACCATCTCCACCGCCGCCATCACCACCGCTGCCACTGCCACCGCCACCGCCACCGTCACCACCACCGCCACCGTCACCACCACCGCCACCGCCACCGCCACCACCACCACCTGTTTCCCAGCCAGTGCCATCAAGTTCAATGATGATTGTTCCAGTGCAGGTCCTCTGAAGGGAATCTGTAACAAGGTTCACAGTGGAAGAAACTACTGTCTGTACACAGCCTAGCAATTAACAGATTACAAGTGTCCACCATGCCCAGCAGCTTGTGGGGGTTCTAGAAACTCCCATCCTTGTGGGGGTTCTAGAAACTCCCATCCTTGGAAAGCAATTGCTTCACCGATTCATCTACCTCCTTTGCCCTTCTACTCAGTTTTTAAGCCAATCAGGGATTGTATTATTATAACCAACCTTAACATTATTACTGACAAAACTGTTTACTGGATAGTTTATAGTGTTGCCAGTTACATATTCTATCTAGGTTGAAAAGTGTAAAAGTACAGAAAGATGTGAAACAAAACCAGAAGCTAACCCATAGGTTCAGTACCTAATAGATACCCTTCTAGATTCCTTCAATACCAGTTGCCCTTAGTGATAAGGCCTGTGTTGTTGTACATTGATACATTGATACAATCTTATGGTTCATTCTAGTTCCAGTGGGACTTGAGATTTTACATTAAATTGTGTGCACTTTTTCATGCCATAGTACACCTTTAATTAACATAGTTTCTGTTGGGTACGTGATTTTATAGCGAATGGGCTATAGTTTCCGTCCTTAGTTACCTGCTTTCAATAGAACTGGTAAGGACACAGGTGTTATCATCTCTGTTCAGCCCTCCATATTTAGTGCTTTCCCAACGATCATTGTTACTGATTATCAGATAGGAATAAAGAAACGAGCTGAGTTTGTTTTGTGCTATTCTATAGATATGAGTCTTACTTTCACTGACAGAGCCCTAGAGCCTAGCAGGATGACTAGCATTATTTAGTTAAGACTCAGTAAATACTCTGTGAATAAAGGAAATGAAATCCCTGGAGATGTGCAGCAGACATGGTTCGAAGTCTGGTTATCTGACCTTAAAGGTCATTTAATGATGTTCATGCTATTTTTACATGTCTCGCTATTTTCTTTCCTTTTTTAAAAAAACATTTATCAGCATATATTGTTATTTCCCCATTGTGCAGAAGACTGGAGTGTAGATGGGTGAGGTGGCTTCTCTAGGATCCAATAAGCAGTAAATGATGAGACAGGTCAGTTTGAGTATCCAGTGCTCAGTTCAACAGGACAACTTCTATTGAAAAGGGGCTTTTCAAATTCACTTGTATTCTGATCACAGCTCCTTCTTCCCTGCTCTACCCTTACAAATCCTTTCCCATGTTGTCCCTTCCCCTTCTCCTCACAGGGATCTAGAAAAGAGGTTTTCTTTTTACAATAAAAATTTTAAATTGTCTAAGAATATTTATACTTGGCTTCCTCTGGAAGTTAAATTGATTTCTTACCATCTATTGATAGCATTGTTCCTTCATATCTCCCATTAAGCCTTTGGTATTGTTCCATAGTAACTCTGTTTCTTAAAGTTATTATGCCTGTTTTTGAGTCAACAACCAGCAGGCCCTCTGGGTTGTTTCCCATTACGTATCTGTATTTAAAAGAATACAGCAAAAATCAAAGCTCTCTTTCAAATCATGACATTGTAAAATTACATTTGAAAGGTTAGTATACAAAATAATGGGTTTCTTGTGCCTCTTCAAGTGCGTCTGGAAACATACTTTGTCAAATACACTTTGTGCTCAGTCAATCTCCTACCCTCCCACCCACCTCAAGCTGCCTGCCCTCCTAGCTGCTTCCCTCCCTTTCCCCAAACAGTTCTTGCTTTCATTCTTTCCCTCTCCATTCTCGTGATCCCCTAAGGTTAACATTTTAGTTAGACAATGCCATTCTTACCTAACATTGGTGGAGGTCATACCCGTGTCCAGGTCTGTAGCTGTGAACTCCCCCACTCTGTAATTTGCGTCCATTCTACTATGTACCACAAATGTCTTTGAACCTGGTCGGAACACAGAGCCCTCGACGACATTCAATACCTTCACAGTGATCATAGTCACTGTGAGTGTATATTGAGAAAGAATTGACTGGTGGAATTCAGCTACATTTCGAACACCAATACTAAGCTGTAGTTTCTGCATGGCTTCATAATCTAGGGGCTAGAAAACACAGAGAGAATTAGTTATGCTGTAAGAAAACCATTCAGTGGACAGAGAAATCCTTTGAGACAACTCAAAGACATTTGTTATGTTACTATTTGAATTATGTGTTTGAACTCAAATTCACGTGATTACCCAGTCTAGTCTTACTTGCTGGGTATTAAGTTCAAGGTAGACACATGCAAGCATAGGAAGGGGGAAAATCTAGTTGTCCTGGATCTTTTGTTGAAAAGGTTGAAAGCATGGGTCATGAGCTCCAATTGCTCACCAAACCAGTTAATTGCTTAAATTCAAAATATGATTCACTTAATACATTTGCAGTGCAAAGACAATTTGTTAGCTGACATTTCATGCTTCTGACACAGTAACTCTTTTAATAACAAAACATGAATCAAATATATTAGAGACTTAACTAGTTTTATCCCTGAAGAACTATTTAAAATATTCACCTCAGTGTGACATTTTGAATGTCAATGTTATACATAAATGCATACATATATGCTTTTCTTCAATATGTTCTAAAATTATTTCATACTATAAGATAATCAAGTAGTAAGTTTTCTTATACAAGTTGATATCCAAATCCATGCTGCATAGAATTTACTAGATGGCTGATGTATTCCTCATGCACCAAATATATCTTTTCTGAATTTTTATGAATATCTTAAATAAAATATTCATACACTGAGCTCTCCTGATCATCTAAAATTCTGGAATTTAGAATTAGTTTTATTTGCAACTTTAAACACCAATTATAACATATATAAGTGTGTGCGGTTATTACTTTTCCATAATTATAATAAAGTAGTTATCATATTACTTTTCCATAATCATAGTAAAGGATTTGATGTATACTATCATATCAGGGAAAAGCATCCTAGTTTTTAGGTAGAGATATTAAGAGCAGATAAGTTGAGTAATTTTAAGAGTAACATTAAATTGAAAGTGAATAGATTCAGAATTCATTTTCCTAGCATTCAATTTTAGATAGTACCAGAAAAAAATGAATTTAATAGATAAGGAAACCTAGGATTAAATGACGGTGTCATTTACTGGTAGTAAAAGTTAGGACAGGTTGCATGGTTTCTGAGCCTCCATATCTTTGTCACAATATAGATTTAGTATAACCTAATTTTCAAGGGATGCTGGAGGAGCTGATCAGAAGCATCTGGAACCTGTTTCAAGCAAATGGAAGCAACAGTTTCAGTGAATACAAATTTAAGAGACATGGGAGTCGTAAGACCACACTTCCCTAAGGGACCGAGTCTATTGGAAATCTGCTTCATAAGGTTACTCTGAAAAGCAGACTCAAGTTGGATTAAAGATAAGTCTGGAGAGACCAGAGTGAAGGAGCTAGGGGAACCCTGGGCCTACACTAAGAGGCAGAATTCTCAGGGAATGGAGCCCACCCCTACACCCCTGTGGAGGTATGAAAGTAAGAGGTAGATGAAGAGGGACTGTGCTGTATCCTGAATGATTCACTGTGAGTGTCACATACAACTGTCAACAATTATTGAAGACTTAAAGAGGTTGAAATCTTCACTCTCAGCTTCTCCTGAGTCAGATTTCACCTTACATTGCACAGGATATCTTACTGAATGTACATGTGGTGAGTGGTTGATACAGAGGAGAACTAAAATAAGCCTGGCCAACAGCCATGGTGAAATGAGAATACGAAGGTTCTATAATTCTATGATTGTTACCGTTTAATCCCATAGAACCACACTAGCAGAATCACAATGATTTAATTTTATCATCCTGGGGGAGGGAATCAACTCTTAATTTTTATGATAAATATTCCTAAAGCATGATATTAGCATCTCAATGTTGGCATGGGCATATTTAAAAATCCGGTTTTAAAAATATTATTTAATTACTGACTTTGAAGCTGGAGAAATGGTTTAGTGGTTTAGAACACATAATGCTCTCGAAGAGGACCAGAGCTCAGATCCCAGGACAGACACTGATCAGCTAAGAACCACACAAAATTTTGGCTTGAGGGGATCTGGTACCTCTGGTTTCCGAGGGCACTACATCCATGTGCACATGCCCTTACACAGATACAGAAACACACACATGCAATTCAGAGTGATGAAGTAAATCTTTAAATAAATGTAAACAAAATTTGAAACCCTCTTATATAGAAATGCTTTTCCCAGACCTGATCTTTGGAAAGAATTGCATGCGTAAAAAGAGTTTCAAATCTTTAATGCTTGTTTTCCTGAGATTGTATAAGCATATACATTCACATTGAAATTACTTGTACTTTGCATAATTTTAAAGCTTGGCGATTTTTGTTATTTCATAGACTCATTTATGAAATGCTAATATCACTTTAACTTGATGTTATGAAATAGAAAAAGACCAGCAAAACAAATGGTTTAGGGTAATCATGCCATACCTTGACAACCTTCAGAGTTCCTACATTTGTTCTTTCATTCATTTCTATTTCAAACCAATTTCCCTCATTTCCAGTGACAAAGAAAATGACTGCCTTCCAGTTGTCCGAGTATTCTTCATCCAAATCAATGACTCTGAACTGCTGTAGATTGGAGTGCAGTGCGTTTTCTTCAATTTTGATGTCATACTGGAACAAGAGGCAAAGTATCAGAACAAAGCACGGGTGAGATCTGTGGACCAAGCTGTCTGCGCCAAGCTCACAGTTAACTATTTATAGCTAACGACATCCCTGCGTGTAACTGCATACTTAGTTCAAGTCCACTTGCCCACTGAAGAAACAATTCAAGAGAAAGTGTGTGTCTCCGCTGGTGTTCTAGAGAGCAAATCTAGCAAGTGAACCTGAAAACTGAGTGAGTTCCTTAAGAACTGGGATGTGGAGAATGTAAAGTCGCGGAGTCTGATCCTTAAGAAGGATTGCTTACGGATGACTGATCCAAGTACGGAATGTTGTCATTGACATCCAGGATGCTGATGCTGCACTCGCATTCTGCAGACATGCCGTCTGCCCCACCGTCACGGTCTGAGCCTCTCACCACAAGAGAATACTGGCTGTATTGCTGAAAAAGACACATTACAGGCAATCGTACACTGGACGTAGACACTGGCTCAACATCTGCATAAATCTACCATAGAAGACAAGGTAACAGAAGGTAAAAATCGATAGATCTCATATCACTCAGTATGGAACCTGTGACGTCCATTTCTCATGACGCTTACCCAGCATGCTCTCGAAGACACAACCATGCTGTTCAAGACTTCATTACTTATTCATTGTGTGTGCAGAGAGAGAAGGGTATAGAGGATGAGACAGGCCAAAATATTTAAGGTAAGAAAGATTTAGTTCATTAAAGACGCATGCTATGAGTAATACGCCACTGAGTAGTTAAGACAAGTACAGTGGTATCTAGTGGAAGGGGGAGAATGAGAAATAGAGTCACATGATGCTTCTATTTTAATTCTATTCAGTGGCGACTCCATTTTTAGAAGTTGGTGAATGCTATGAAAGACTTATGCATAAACATATTAATTCCCACTCATGCATATAACTTCAGCACTTCTCCTTATGACTCAGCGGTTGAGAGCACTGACTGTTCTTCCAGAAGTCGTGAGTTCAAATTCCAGCAAATACATGGTGGCTCACAACCATTTGTAATGAGATCTGATACCCTCTTTTGGAGTGTCTGAAGACAGCTATAGGGTACTCATATATAATAAATAAATCTTAAAAAAAAAAGAAGTTGGTAAAAGCTATGGGAAGACTTGTGCATAAACATAATTCCCATTTATGGATATAACTTCAGCACTTCTGTTTATGTTCCGCAGAATCATCAATGATTGTGGATGACCTTAACTTCTGACCCCCTTTCTTAGAGAACTCGACTGCTAAAATTATTTTGATGCTAATATCTTTTTGTTGGACTATGTAAAATAATCTGAGAGAAAAGGAAAAGGCTAGGTAGCCATACCTCTTTTTCTAAAGGTGTTTTTCAAACAAGTCAGTAAAGAAATGTAAGTAACCTAAAAACCAGACTCGTGTGTGTGTGTGTGTGTGTGTGTGGTTTGTGTGTGTGTTGTGTGTGTGTGTGTGTGTGTGGTTTGTGTGTGTGTGTGTTGTGTGTGTATGTGGTGTGTGTGGGTGGTGTGTGTGTGTGGTGTGTGTGTGTCTGTGTGTGTGTGTGTGGTGTGTGTGTATGTGTGTGTATGTGTTGTGTGTGTGGTGTGTGTGTGGTGTGTGTGTGTGTGTCTCTGAGTGTGTGTGTGTGTGGTGTGTGTGTGTGTTATTTTAATTGTTTATCACTAGTTTTTGTGAGTTTGTTTTGATCTTTTATTTCTTTTGGGAGAGAGGGAGGGAGAGAGAGAGAGAGAGAGAGAGAGAGAGAGAGAGAGAGAGAGAGAGAATACAACACTTGAACACATTCTTTTAGTTTTTCTTTCTCTTAAGTACCATTGCTTTAGAGTCAGTTCCTTTGAATTAAAATCCATTAAAAGACGAAGGATTACCTCTCTGTCTAGAAAATTATTCATCGTTCTGATTTCTCCAGTTTTTCTGTTGATGATGAACATTGGTGCTTCGGAAGGCTCCTGTCTTACGATCTTGAAGGCTATGAGTGAGTTTAGGTTATTGGGCTCGTCGGCGTCGGTAGCGTTGAGCTTCATTACCAGTGTGTCTAGAAATCAAGGACAGTTGGCCGGATTGGTAATGAACACCATTACAGTCCAATATGCTACCTGTGTCCATACAGCGTGCGTTAACTCTCTCCCCTTTGGACAACACCAACATACCAATGTAATAGCTCCTCCCTTTACTTTTGTCCTAATAAAAAGACCACAGTTAGAGAGGTGCCTAGACATTACAGAAGGGAAGAAGGGAGTCTGTGTCCTGACTCTGTTTATTTATCCAACATAACTTGTTTTAAGCAAGATGCTTATTGTTAAGTAAAATAGCATGAAAACACTATTAATGTGTTTCTCAACAGTGCTATAGGACCTTATTTATAGCCACATGATCTTGTCCTTACTTCCCACAGTTACAAATGAGAATGGTAATAACACCGTATTTATGAAGTTCATGTGAGAATTTAATAGCGAATGAGAATACTGACTGATGTTTACACTGAAAAATGCACTTTAAATAAATATTATTGTTCATCTTGGGCATTTAATAAGTGGCATTGTTATTTAGATTGGAATTGGCTCTTGGGTAGGTGCTGTGTAACTAGGAACTTGTAGGAAATGTTTGACCGCACACACTGCCCTGTCTGTATCTTCTTTCATAATCTAGTATATAGTATTGATGAATGACACTCGTGGGTGTGAAAGCTGTTGACATTCCTTCATCATTTGGAATGCTCTGCTACTCTAAATTGTTTTCAACATACTTTTCTAGTCTTCCAGGACATCCCATCCCTTCTCCTTTTGCTTCTTTCCCCTGGGTCATTTTTTCACCTTCCTCTTTTCTCGCCTCTCCCTCTTAGCCTCACATCTTTTGAACAATCTTCAATGGTGGGCACTGTCCCACTTAGTTACTGAGTATTTGGTAATTACATTTTTAGGTACATGGAACCATAGGGCAGCAACTGTACTCCGAGATTGTCAGAGTCCTTTCAGAGAAATGCTACAGTGGACTAGACTGCTAGTGCCACCAGGTAGCACCATTTGAGAGATATGCTTCCAGTATTTATGGTGAGCCCTATGGAATTACATTTATAACACATTTCCAATGTATAAAACCAGCAACTTGAGCAAAGCGAATCATTGTAATTGGCCTTCTGCAGCTCTGGGGTCCATGTCCACAATTCAGCCCAGAATGAATGGGGAAAAATCCAAAGAACTTACATTACATCTGACAGACTATGTAAAGACTTTTTCATGTCATGAGGACAATAAATATTTATATGTCATATTCATTGTATTAGGCATTATTGCCATATAGAAATAATTAAAAATACGTGAAGGGAAGTATGTGAACCTATGCAAACAAGATATGGTTTATAAAAAGATATGAACTCCATAGATCCCTTTATCTTTAGAGGTCCTAGAACCAAACCAGATAAAGAGGAATGACTACATTTATTATAGCTTGAGTAAAAATGGGAAGCAAAGATTTCTTGACATTCATTTGTTGTTAAGAAAAGCTCTAAGCATCAAAACAGATTACGTGTATTGAATATCTTTGAGTGACTTAAGGTAATCAACTTTGTTCTGTTTCTGGTACTTACTACTCCCCAGTTTTTACTGGGCGCTGTTTACTCCATCCCTCTGCCTTGGAAATGAGTGAGAACATATGATGTCTATTTTTTTGTGTCTGGCTTGATTTGTGTAGTGGTGATCTAAGTTACAATGCATGAGCTCTTTTGAGCTCTTCAGAATAGAGTGTCAATCTGTGTTCTATTTTGAAATGATTACAGAAGGAAGAGTATGGAATTCTTCAGTGCTTACTGGTTAATGACCGGGGAATTCTCTTGATCCTTGTTTGGTTATTATGTATTTTATTGAATAATGTACTCCCATAAGGAGGAACATTTCTTATGTCTGGGTAAAAAATAAATTGAAAGTGAGGATTTTGATCATATGTGAGTGGAATTGCCTTTCAAACACATTTGGGCAGAGAGTAAATTCCCATTTCTCCGAGCCTGTAGGCACTTGCAGATCCTGTCGGGATGTAGTGTAAGAATCTCCAAAGAGCTAGGGCACAAGGCAGACTGTCAGTCCCACTTGTTGCTTTGGAGGTGCTCCTGGGCTGACACCACAACTATGTCTTGAGTCGTTGGTTCCGGATGCTTTCTACACTTTCTCCCAGTTGATGTTTACCTTGCCACAGCTCAGCCCCGTTGCCTAGCAACAGCAATTTAGTCATCAACACATTGTTTCTTTAATAGTGCAGGTGACTCACTTGCGTTAGAGTTTTCCTCGATTTGTCCTAGAAATGTAGTCATTGAAAACACAGGAGGGTTGTCATTTATATCCATCACCCTGACTCTAAGCTCTAGTGGATTCTCCAGGTCTTGACCTTGTGCATTCAGTGCTCGGCAGTAGATCTAGACGGGAAAGGAAAAAGTCAGTGGCAAGGCATGTATTTGTCACTTCTCACAGAATGCAGGCATCCCTGGGTACCACAGGATTAAGGGACACATTATTATTATTATTATTATTATTATTATTATTATTATTACTTCCCACTAAAACAGCGACACGAGCAACTTATACAATCAATAAGACAAGGCAAGGAAGAGCATTCAATGCAAGTTTAAAAACATCCTGGTACGTTAGATAAAAGGAATGATGCATAGTCTATGTTTACAATCAAGCCATGCCAGAGGAGGACGTTAGAGAATGTGGTCAGGGATAGTCAGGAGCACTGTAAACAATAAGTGGCATTCTTAAGTGTTGGAATACCGATTTGGACTTGGAAGCCAAGTGATTAAAGTAATTCTAGGGACGCAGATGAGCAGTGTGAATTAAGGCAGCAAAAAGTAAGGAATATCTGAAGGTAGCTTGGAATATGATTTTTTTTCAGGGCTGGGAATCAAAGCCAGGCCTTTTCATGGAGTCAGCAAATGCTTAATCACTGAGTTTCATCCTCCGATCTTTGATGGGATTTTAATAGAAGAGACTGTAAGATCAGTGAAAAGTTTGTTTTCATTTTTATTTTATTTTTTTTTTAATTAAGAAATGTCAGCCATGTGATTGATGGAAATGGAGGCAGTCGATAGATGAGGAGAACAGAAGAGAAAAGGTAAGTCAGAGGTTAAGGCACATTAGAAGAGAGGCTACTGAAGTTGTGTGACAGTGTCTAGGAATAAAAAAGAGAGATAAGGCCAGGTAGGGATGAGTGAGTTTCTGAAGTTAATTTAGAGCTCAGATGAGTTTGATTATAATGAAATTTGTTCACATGAAACAACTGGCCTCCAGGAGCTCAAGGCTCATCCCTTGGCTTAAAAGGAGAAAGGCAGGGGGACATAGGGGACGGGGAGGGAAGGGGAGGGAAAGCTCTGATCTGGATGCAAAGTAAATAAGTTAATTAATGAAAAGAAGGAACTATTGATTTCCACTGATGTTTCTCTTTTAAAGATTGAATAGAAGTTAAAGATTTGTCCTTCCAAACAAATTAATTTGTTACAGAGCTGATGTAAACTAAGATTTTTGTTAACACATAAGGGAAACATTTCTCTATTAATATTTCCTCATCTATTGGGGTAATGAATTAAGAAAGATCTCAGAAGGCCCAATATTGAGACTCTTGAAATCAAATCTGGTATGGTCTAAGATTTTTCCAGGAATAACATCTACTTGAATAAAGATATTGACACAAAGCCCACTTACAATGAAAAAGGGGGTGACTTCACGATCAACAATGGATGTTATATTGATTTCGCCAGTCTTCTGATTAATAATGAAGATTCCATAAGGTGGTTGGTCAATTCCTACTCCGGAGATGCGGTATGTCACTGGTTGGTTTGCAGCACAATCTGAATGAATCTGTATAAAGACACAGTGAAGATGTTACAAGGGCCATGTGAACTTCTACACGCAACAGATGACAACTGTCTTCCTGGAGAACTGTTGAGTATGCGGTCTACAACATCACCTGGGAGTTTTTAGAAACGGGGAAATGATAAATAACAATGTAATAAAACAATTCCATTTCTATGTCTACCAAACAATAAAGAAACAAATGTCACCCTAAGAAGTCTTTATATACATCAGTCATAGAGGTCATAATCATCAAACATTTATAGTTTTATTTTCATATTAGTTTTGGACTCTGTGCTAGCTCTTTGTCTAGAGATAGCCTTCTTAGAGAGTTATCATGTAATGTTGGTATTTAAATTAAATATAACTTTAAAAATACAAAGATTCAGGAAAGTATTTAAATGGACTTTATAGTAGCAGGCTATTTGAAACTTCTAATTTTAAAAGTGGGGAGGAGAAGGAAAGTACCCACTCCAATAAAGGGTGGTAACTTCTAAATAGTTTATGAATATAAGCAAATCTTACAAGGGAGTTGCCTGTGTATCTGTACAAATGGCTGTTTTTACATCTCTGTGTGTGTATCTACATGTCTGTGGGGGTGAATCTGTGTGTATGTAGGGAGTAGGTTCCTGAGTTTGTGCTTTTGTGTATGAAAAAAAGAAGAAGGAGAATGAGAGGAGCTTGAGGTTATGAACGAGACAACCTCTGGATGTTTGTAAATATGGGCAAACAGGAGTTAATTCTGAGGGTTATGCAGCAGAAAGAGCACATGGTCTGACCACGTTGAGTCCTCAATGCATTTGTAAATCATGGTCCTTTTGGAGTTTAGTGTTACGCACGTTCATGGGTGTTACTTTTGCCAATGAGACAAAACGGTGTTTAGCGCTTTATTCAAGCACCCAACGTTCTTGGTTTATCCCTTTAGGAATTTTGGTTTTCATAATTTGAGTGGGGCGGTGCTGTTAGACCGTACCTTTTCAGTAATATGTGTTTACAAAGCACATGAAAACTGGGCTCTTCCAGAAGTGCGCCCTAGCCCTTGTGCGGTCCAGACTCCTGTTCTGGGTTCACACTTACTTTGGCAATTGGGTTTCTTTTTGAGTTGTCTTCTCCTTCCCGACAGGCTGCGGCGAACTTGATCCATTCTCGTTTCTGCCTTCTGATGGAATGCCACTTGATGGTACCATTTTTGGCGTTATGATCTCTTACCTTAAATAGGTAAAACGTTGTGTCTGTTAACTGTTACTTATGGGTATTCCACTGGGGATTTTGGAGGAGGAGCAATTATGTCAGGAAGAGAAGATGGATAGTTTAGTGGCAAACTAAGAACTCTGGTAATTTTAGCAGTTGGAACTGTCCCACTGTAGTGGTTTTGTATTTATAAGAATGAAGGTTTTCTCGAGGACAGCCAAGTCAACTCTCTTTTGGTCTGCTCCCTCTGTCCCTCTGTCCCTTTCCCCATTTTCTCTTTCTAGTTTTTTCTTTTCTTTTGTTTATTACATGATTTGAGACAGGGTTTCTTTCTGTAGCCCAGGGGACCGCTTATCCACAGTTCTCATGCCTCAGCCTCGGGAGTGCTGAGGTCACAAGCCTTCACTACTCTATTAGTCTGGGAAAAAAAGGTTTCAAATCTTACCTGGATTTGAAATTCACTGTTAACTTCAAGCACCACCTGTGAAAAGCAGCCACAACGGTTAACTTTAAACTATTTTAAAGTCTATATTACTCAATAAATAAAAACACACAAAATAAAAATAAGATCAAACAATACAGGTGTGGGGTAAATTAATGGCTCTAACTCTTCCTTATCTCTTTCTCCTGATCAGCAAGCGCTCTCTACATTAACACATGTGCTATGAGCAGTGTTCTGTTCAACTTAAGTTCCAGATCTGAATGTTGCAATAACTTGTGGTGAAGTAGCAGGATATATTAAGTGATTTTTAATCTAAAATTGTGATTATTTTTAAAACACTGATATTCACATGTCAAAGTAATGTGTCTGTATATTTGTTTAAGACATGGTAAAATGTACAACTAAAAACGAAACATTTTTTACATTCCTTACTTTATTTTGCACTGAGGGTTAGTTTATGTGAGTGTGAACCCTTAGGTTTTGCAAATATATTTTCAAATAAGAAGTATTCAGCTTCTAATTGAGTTTTTCATAAGAGCAAAGCCTCAAATCCATGCTTACAATCAGACTTTAGTGACGATACAAAAGCTATAGTGTACCACTAAAATATGAATAATCCCTTTTAAACAGTGATTAGCTTTTTATAGCTGGTTTCAGGTTCATCCTTAATGAAAATACGAACTTACAGTTTCCAAGAAAATGTTTTGGAAAAACTGTCAAAATGGAAAAGTTAACCAACCAACCAATCATATATTTATAGTCTACATGAGTATCGTGAAGAGAAATATTGCCCACAATATTATGTCAGTCATTGTAATTATTATTAACATTAACCGGACGATAATTAAGTAGAAGACAATGTGGCCAGTGAAATCTGCACGTTCATCGTCATCTCAAACACAGGAGGCCATTATTATCTCCTTTATACAGGCAAAGAAACTGAGATGGGGCTACCAGCTTACTGCAAAATGCAATCTTACACCGTTTAGTCTAAACATGTGTTTATTTCATAGTCAAATGTAAGACAGCCTATTTTCTCAAATAAATTATTAACTAAAACATTACCCTGATATTACATCTTTGAGAACTAAATCTCATATTAGTCATGTTTTTTGCGCTCTCTCTCTCTCTCTCTCTCTCTCTCTCTCTCTCTCGTGTGTGTGTGTGTGTGTGTATGTGTGAGTGTGTGCATGTGTATGTACTTCATGTATGAATACATGTGTGCTCAGGTGAATGCCTATGTACATGTGACCTATACAATGCTGTTGTTTGAGTTGGGCTTGAGTGCAGAACTCCTTTATCCCAGTGAGTTCTTGCTGCCTGTGTTATTTTGGGCGTTCTTTCCTTGCTTGTGCTTCTGGGTGCGATGGCGTTGCAGGGCTGCCTTATCTGTCTGTTTGGAAGTCATTTCTTCATAGCTACAGCCTGTGTACTCATCGGCTATCTGTTATTGCACTTCTTTTCCTGGAGTGAGGTGCCCGTGCCTGCCGCTTTGGGTAACTGGCCAGATGACTAAGAACTCTGCCCAGCTTTGTGAAGCTAGGTCATCCTCTTTCCCATGAGAGGCGACTTCGGCAGAAGACCAAGGTTTCACCACAGTGTCAGACTCACAATTGGATGGGTAATTAAAAAACTGCCTAGTCTGCCTTTTAAAATGTGTGTGAGCTGCTGCTCCTCCTCCCCTCCTCTTTCCTTCTTCATTTTCTCAGAATGCAGAATAAACTCATACACTAAGTATTAGGCTTTTACAGACAAAACAATGACATGGAAAGATCATTATGTAGTCTAAAAGCAACACACACACACACAAACACACACACAGAGACACACACACATACAGAGCCCTATCTATATGTGTGTATATGTATATATATTCTATATAAATTCTATATAAAAATAGCCCAAAAGACACATGCACATTAATTTCTATATCACTTTTATAGCTCTATCTCATTCAAGATGTGGGTAATCAGACCTCACACAGATGCCTTTCTAGTCCTAACATCATTCTTTGTGTGCTACAGGGATGCTGAAGCATTATGGTCATGGGAAAGGCATGCTGAAATTATAGGCTTGAAAGATTACTTGGACAACAGTTGGTAGGAGCAATGGGAAGACTAAGAAATTACAGGCTAAAGGTTGTTGGGTCTTAAACACCAATCAAAGCAGAGGTGAGGAAGAGCTGAGTAGATGCAGAGGTAGTGGGAGCCAAGGGAAAAGAGCAAGGGAGAGATTCTGGACTGACAGGATCCACAAGGTTAGAGAGCAGATGGGATGGGAGATAGAGAGCAGGCAGGATCTCAGGAGCTCGCAGTGCTAAAATGTGGGATAGAACTGGAGGAAGGAGAAGGTTGGAGGTGCTGGAGGGATGCCAGATAAAGGCATGTAGCCACTAAGCAAACACCTAGCTTGGGTTTGTAATGCTGAGCTGTATCCACTCGGGCAGGGTTGTTGAAATCATAGGAGAACTGGATACTTGTAAAGTCGAAGATTCGGCAAAGAAACAGCCTGTGGCCAAGGATGGCACAGGGAACTTTGTTTAACTGGGAGTAACTGGAAAGCTGAGTGGTGGCATTGGTTGTGAAGAGACAGTGAGGAGGAAGAGAGGAGGAAAGAAAGGAGCAAGGGAGGTGGAGGGAAGAAAGGCAGGTGTGAAAGGGTACCATACAGATCGGAGGGAATAAAACGACTCACAGACACCAAAGACCAGGTGTTGAAAGACCGGATGAAAGGTTAGATGATGTTAAAAAATTGAACTGTGTGAAATTAGAGGAAATCTTGGAGTTCCAGGGTCCTTCCGGAGAACGTTTTCAACTAGACAAGACAAAGGTTGGCCTTACCAAAAGAGAACAAAGGATGAAGAGAATTTGGAAGACATACAATTTCTTTCCCAAGAATTTTGATAAGATAAAAGAACAAGACAGAATTGTAGCATTAGGTGTGGGGATCAGGAAAATTTTTGTGGAGGAGGGAGATACTACGTTTGAAAGTTGAGAAGAGATTTTGATTAGAAAGAAGCTTACTTTTAAAAGAGGTGTAAGGGGGTGGTTAGGCACGCAATGAGGAAGATGGAGATTATGATAAGTTGATTGGAAAAGCACTGTCAGAGAACACTTGTCCTAAATGACCTAAATGGTAATGTTCTGACAATGATGGAGTAGCTTGAGCTCCGAAATAATTCTGAAATTTCTGCAGTGGCAGTTTCCCCAGAGACATGGGCTGTCAAGTGTTCAGCGAGACTCTATTCTCTTGCCCACTGAAAACCTCATCTGTCTGTGTCTCCGTGTCATGTCACCAGCACTGAAAACTAAACTCTCTTGGAGTCCAAAAGTTGTATAACATCAGTAAGTAGTTCATCTCAATAGGCTCTTCCCTTCACACCTGCTTCCACAGCCAAAGTTCATTCACTTAAAAACCAAAGGACGCAAATTCATGGCACTAGACGTGAATTTTAACAAGTTTTTTATTTTATTTTATTAAAACTTGTCATTTGGCTATAATAAAATTTGGCTTGAGGGTAATTTTATGAGGAAAATATCCTATATTAATAATGAAGGAAGTGGCAGCTTGTTGAATAAAATGTCTTTGTTAAGTATTAGGTACTTTACAAGCATAAGCCAGAAAGAATGGGTAAGATAGAATGTTTCTTATAAAACAAACAACCCCCACCCCCAGAATAAACAGCAAAACAAACACACCCGTCTTTTATATTTCTTTTAGATTTCTCCGACAATGGCTATGATGTTGGGGTTGGCCATACCTCAGTGTGTTAATTTCTCCTATTTGTTCATATCTTTGAGGAACGTGTGCTATAAGGGTCTAAGACAGCATGGTGTCTTTAAAGCAGTGCTTCTTAACGTTCTCAATCAAAGGTCATAACCCTTCTGGAGGAAGAACAACCCTTTCACAGGGGTCACATGTCAGATGCCCTGCACGTAAGATTATGATTTGTAACAGTAGAAAACTATAGATACGAAGTAACATGAAATGATCTTATGGTTGTGGATCATCACAATACAAAGGAACTGTATTAAAGAGTTACAGCCTTAGGAAGCACGAGACCTTGAACATTCTGGCAAGCTTTGGTTGAAAGTTCAGGTGGAGCAACACTTTATCACAAAACATTGGGATAAGGCAACATGATTATTTCCATACTGACTTCCTTGATAGCATATAATTTTGGAGTATGTGTGGGAAAAGTAACTTGAACTATTAAAAATTTCCCTTTTGGGTTACTGTTCTGAGTAATGAGACGCCATGGAGTCGTCTTGCATTCATTGAGAGAACTGTGAGGGATGCAGAGGTTAATCTGACATGGGACTTGCCCTCAAATAGCTTAGAATTAGAGAGTTTCAAAAGCAGCAATCAGCTGTTAATTTGTAGGAATATAATTCTAATTACACAAGTATAAAAGACTACTCACGCTCGTAGAGCAATTAAGAGCATGGATCACCAGCCATTGGCATGAGAAAAGTTGGACCTATCTAAGACCATTACAAGAGTTCGCATGCCAAGCATAACTAGTACAAGTGGCATGACCCAGCACCCTGGAGGGCGTTACCTCAGCTGAGGAAGCAAAAGAAATCTACCCACAATGCCCAGCAGACCAAGTTTCCTGCCTGGGCATTAGGCAATGACAGTTAAGGTGCTGGGATGTTCAGCAACAGAGTCCTTGTTGAATAGAGAGGTGTCAGAAAGCAGGAGATGTGCATAGGGACCAGCGGGTCAGGTGCTTCTCGAGTCACCTCTACTGCATCCTTGCTTTGGCTTTTCTTGCTATTGAAACGCTTTCTTTCACACTGGGACAGCCCGAATTGCCTGGTGGTGGATTTGTCCTCTCCATTCATATAAAATGGAAAGAAGATATGACTGCTAAGTTGTCAGATTCTTAGGAAGGTTTTGCAAACACCACATTTGTGGAGATGATCCTGTGTAACTACAGTTTATATTTCACTCACCAGAGGACTAGAAACACCAATTCCATTCCCTATAACATGAGGGACTGAAATGCTATTCTCGGCAGTGTAGGTCCAGCATCAGGCTCCATGCTGGATTTTCTTCTGTTTGGTCTAGAGCAGCTGTTTAATACTTTTTCTTTTTTTCTTTTTTTTTTTTTTTGGTTCTTTTTTTCGGAGCTGGGGACCGAACCCAGGGCCTTGCGCTTCCTAGGCAAGCGCTCTACCACTGAGCTAAATCCCCAACCCCAATACTTTTTCTTACTTTTGGTGTCAGTTAACAAAAATAAGGGAACTTTCAATATCTGGTTCAAATAACATAATAAACTATGTCATAAACAAGTACCATTTTAACTCTTTCATGTATGCTTAAAAAGTTCAATCAAGTTCACATTGCGGGGTTAATCTATTGGGCATTTAGGCATTTTACTTTTAATTGAACGAAAGAGTAATATCATAAAAATCTCAGAAAAAGGGTAGACTAGAGCCTACTCTAGTGGTGCGTGCCTATAACTGAAGCATTGAGGAGGCTGAGACAGGAGGATATGTTTAAGAGTAGCATGCACTGCCTGGTGAGTGCAGGCTAGGCTGAGCTGCAGAGGAAGACCCTGAATCAAAAATTTAAAATCAAACAAAAACCAAAACTATGACTAACATTATTTTTGTTAACAGATAAAAGAAGGAGTCCCCCTCCCCGCTCCACCGTGTTCTTTTTATCCTTAAACTGTAGAAGTTGCCTCTATAGGAAAAGCTGTCTTCAGATTTATACTCATGTTTGTCAGATTAACCAGACCTGGCAACTTTGTAAGTGAAATGTCCAGCAATTGTTCGAGCTCTCAGATCCTGCTATTCTCTACCATAGAGGCTGAGGTCATCATAGGCATCACAACCATCAGCAAAGATTTTCTTTTTTTTTTGTTGTTGTAAAGGTAGCACTGTTCTCTGGCAGGATAAATACAATATTCTTTCCATACATTGAGATAGATAGAAAGATAGATAGATAGACAGAAAGATAGATAGTTAGATGGTAGATAGATGATAGAAGATAGAAGATAAATAGATGATAGATTGATAAATGAGAGATAGGTGAGAGAGATAGATGAGAGAAGATGGATAGATAGATTGATAGATGAGAGATTGGTGATAGATAAGAGAAGGAGGGGTGAGGAGAAAGAAGAGGAAGAAGAGGATGAGGAAAAGGGGGGTGAGGAGGAGTAAGAGTCAGTTCATGCCTTTATCTTGCAGTGCTGCAACAGATATGAGCTACCATCTACCCAGGTGGATGTGTGAGTCAGTGGGGAGCTTATGCCGCCATCCTGGTCCTTTTAGGAGTAACTTCTCTGCTGTAGTCTCTCGGACCTAACTTACTTATTTAGGGAAGGCTTAAAGCATGACTTCCACATGTGCTGAGCAGGTCACGAAATACACCAACACATAACTGTCCAGCCCTCTAAACAGCTTTATATAAAAATATTATCAGCTCTCACATTTGAAAGAAGTTGGCATTTTTCAAATGCATTCCTAACATGGATTTTTATTTATCAACTTTTAACAGCGAATAGACTTCATATTGCTTTCCACTCTTTTACTTTGGTAAAGGTGAATACACTCAGTGAGGCTGGGGACTGAAGACTGGGATTGCAATATCTGCTAAAATTGGCAATGCAAATAGGATACCCAAGGCCTTCAAAGGGAAATATTTCACCAGAAAGAGTAGAATTAACTGGAAAGATGCTATTTTAAGTTGTTACAGTAAAAGTTTCTAAAGATGGGCTGGGGAGAAGCCTGGGTGGTGAAGAGTGTGCTCTTGCAGAAGACTGAATTCAGTCCTCAGCACCCACACTCCTTGATTAGTCAGCACTGGGAACACCTGCTCAGGGGCACCCACACACCTGTATCATACACTCACACAGACTCATTCATACACACACACACACACACACACACACACACACACACACACACACACACACAAGTAAAAACAGAAATAAAGATAAAATGTCTGAGAAACATGTCTTAGATTCCACAGACTTCTCTCTTCTCCTAACCAATTCTCTCTCTCTGTCTATCTGTCTGTCTGTCTCTCTCCCTCTGTCTCTGTCTCTGTCTCTCCCTGTCTGTTTCTCTCTGTCTCTGTCTCTCCCTCCCCTCCAAGTCTAGAGAATAAAACTATATATTTCCAGAACCTCTTCCCCTAGGCCAACAGTTCCATGAGGACTTTGGTAAGATGATCTATTTTATTGACAAATCAGAAATATCCTGTTTGGAGGAACTTTGTAAAATGCAGTTAATTAGAAATACTTTTATAAATGAAGAAACAAAGACTTATTCATAAATTCAATGAAGGCTAGCAGATAGGCGCTAAAACAGCACAAATGAGTGGAAATGCTACACGAAGCCTTAAGGAGTCAAATTTATATGAAATTAAAAATTAAAGCATTGGATTATTTAGCAGTACACAGGTGTCCCTGTGGTTAAATGACATGGGGTATAATAATCATTGATTTTTTTTTTCCCCATAGCCCAGGTTGTGACATCACGTGAGCCTAGAAAGTCAGTTAAAAAGCATCTGGACAGCAGTCACACCTGAGGGTGACTTCGAACTAAAGCTCCTGAGACTCACTTGTAACTACACGTTAGTACTTACGAGCCCCTGCCCTTCTATCATTCCCTTCTGAGAATCGAACCCGGGGCCTGATGCCTGCTAGGCAGGTATCCCCTCATTGAGCAACATCCCCAGCCCCATGGCTCCTCCTAATAAACAAACTGAATTCAAACTAGCCAGCATATAGTAAACCAAAACTCTAACGTGGTATGATGCGAATCCACCATTGCAGTTCAAAAACCAAGCAGGTGAAAACAGTGCAGGGCCATATCCTGCCAAAAGCCAGCTGGGGAGGGATTTGCCTGGCCCTGACCCTTTGAGATGACATTTATCCCACTGGGAGAGAGTATGACTTTAAAACTCTTTGCTGAACATGAGATCAATATCCTGGTGTGGCACATTTATGAACTGTGAGAGAAAATGGGTGGCTTGGAAGGGGGCAACAATAAATCGTTCCCATGCATGGTTTGACTAACAGGTGTACGGTTCTGTGCCATATCCTGACTGGAGGACACGGACAGCAGCAATCACACCTATCCCTTAGTGAAGCTCATCCTGTCACCTGCTATGTATTTATATAAAACTCCTCCTGTATTCGCAGTTTTTGGAATTAGCAATGGAATTTTCATTCACGCTCTAAACAGCAGAGGGATTTGGCGTTAGTAAGATTCTGACAACCTCTGGGAAGGAAGAGATGGCTGGGACTGTGAGGTTCACCACCGACAGCTGTAATCCTCATGTCTATAAATCCTTTCCTGGCTTTAAAACACAATGTCATTCTGTCAATCAAAACACCCAGAGAAGGGGAAATGTTTCAATTCATAACCCAGACACATCTGGCATATCAATTTGAAAAGATCCATCCATGCGAATGAGAACTTGAACAAGCAAACACAGCAAACTTAGGTCTATCTTAAATTCAATATTTTCCCGGAGTGACCAACCATTGACTGGGATGTCAGACATGGTTTGGTGAGTGGACACTGGGGCGTTAATATGGTGTGGAGTCTTCAATTAAAGAGAGAAACGCCACTTAAAATCACAGTTCATAAAAAACCACCTTGTCATTAACATAAACTTTTAATGGTTTAGCACAGAAGTACCTGGAAATAACATTCTCTGAAAAGTCCTCGCTCGGCTAAGCTGGGGCTAGGGGGTAGGGGATGCTTGGAGCAGAATCCACTTACCAGGAAAGCAAGCAGCAGGGCAGCTCTCCTGAAGGAGTGCCAGTCCATCGCTGCAGCTGGCTTCTGTTACATCCACAGCCAACGGAGTTTGTTTGCTCTTCTCTGCTTTTTCCTTTTTTCCTTCTCCTACTCCGCTGGTGTCTGATTAAAATAATTTCCCAGTAGATGTTCTTACATGCAGGCTTTGAGGTGTTTCTGCCTTCCACTGGGAGAAGGAGGGAAGGTACGTATAACCAGTCTGGATCCCCACCCTAAAAACTTGGGCTGGTCTCAGTGAAATGCTTGACAAGATCATCATTGCTCCCAGGTAAAAGCTAAGGGACACACCCTCTGCCAGTTGAAAAGCTGCTCTCTGTGGGGGTGGGACTTGCCTCTTCTCTACTGAAGGCTTTTGGTGACAGACAGTCAAAAGGGCCAAAGCATGGGGGCTCCTGCTTGTGCTGAAAGGCTTCTCAGCTGTTCAGAAGTTCCCGCTTTTCATCAGATTAATAAGACAAGAATATTTGGACTGTCTGTGTCATTCGTAGACTCGTATAGCTTATGTTCAGAGCCAAACCCTCAGGTCATAGTAGAGAATTATAAGCTTCTCATTTTAGTAGATGTTAGGAAAGATGCAGCTAGTTCCAGAGTTATTAAGGTTAGAATTACTAATGACGAGTGAGGATTTTTAAAAAGCATTTTTGAACGAACAAGGCATAACTCTTCCGATCATTTACTGCCTTGTGTAACTCCTGCTCTCCTTTATGTGACCTGTTTAAGGCCAGGGAGCTCCCCATTTTCTCTCTATGGGTATTTTCATCTCCCTCTTTAATTTTCTCCTCTTTAAGGGCCTGTCCTTTTAAAATGCATTAAAACAAACTTGAAAACTTCACCAAGGTAGATTCGAAGGAAACAGCCACAGCCTCCAGTTAAAATCCTGTCCAGTGCTGAAATGCTAACGAGGGTACGGAAGATTCACTTCGAGTGAGGTGGTTAAAATCAGTGTGGATTCCCAAGCACAGGGCCAAGACTGCACACGGAGCCAATTAAGACACAGGGTAAGGCTGCCCACACATGCAGCGCTGCAAGAGCTTGAGGCGAGCAAGAATGTTGACCCACACACAGCAACAGTCTCTTGGGATACCTTCTCTCAAATACCCTCTCAGGAACCCAATCGGAGCTGGACACCCTCGGGATTTGTTACGGCACTCGGAAGCAAGGCCAGTGTGATAACGTGTAGATTATTGTCAGAGAATGCTAAACTTGTCCCAGAAAAGGAAGATCTCTCTGGGGGCCAGCCTATACGGTGTTGTCATTTTGCTCTTGGTGTGTGGCAACACTTACCTGACAGCGGTTTGAAATGTCACATGATTCACTGGAGGACACAGAGGGGTGGAAAGGGGCCTTCTGTGCTTGCAGTGAGTAAAAATGGTAGGTAGGGATTGGTTGCTGTGACTAGACAAAGTAATGAGAGGAGTAGGCTGAATTCCTCACCAGTAACCGAGAATATGAGGGTCCACCTATGACTCAGTTTGAACAATGCATTATTAGTAAATAGATCATGTGACCGGGAATGACAGAGCACTCACCAGGCACCAAAGACTGGAGGACCGACTCTTGTCGGCTGGCGTGACCAGGGAATATTCTACCCATCTGGAATTCTGGGCTTGCTGCCAGGAAGCGCCCGGCCCCTCTTCACCCATTGAATTATCTTTCCCTGGCCCCACCCTAACTCAAGGCCCTACTCCAACAATCCCAACCAACCAGATGGTGTGGGGAACGAGCAACTTATCTAGCAGCTTTCTGGGGAGGAGCCCCGATCTCGAGGAGCAGGGACAATCTCAGTGGGAGAATCAGCCACATCAAGCAAAGCGGGGAGGATGCTCACAAGTCTCCATCGCTCTTCCTTTGCCTCTTGTCTTTTCGTCTTTCAGTGCGTCTAAGCACTGAGGAAGTGCTTTTATTTACTTAGAGTGTGGTGCATATATGCATTCGTACGCACTTTTTTTTTAGGCGAAGCTTCTTTACACAGTCCAAGTTGGCCTTGAACTCAGCACCTTGCCAGAGCCTGCCTAGAGTTGCGGTTGCAGCTGTACGCCATTGTGCCTGCTTACCCTTTATTCCCTTGTTTAAAAGGAATTGCATCGGTCATGGGCACAGCCTCTTTTCCTGACTCCGTACCACTCCCTGGTCCTGATGCTAAGGAGTGACGCTCCCTTGAGGTGAACTGTGGAAGTCTTCTCATTCTCCACCATTCTTCAAATGGTCTTCGCTCGGCAGCCCCTTCCTCATCTTGGCGCAACCGCTACTCAGTTTGCACCTGTCCATCTCCACGCACCGCAAACCTCCCCTCAGTCCTGGTTACTATTTATTGCGATTCCCATTTCTTAGAATTTTTTATGAAATTTGGCAGGGGAGAGGGTAATTTTGAATTGGATTTTCCCTAGTGAGCGGACAAATTCAGTCAACTTCCCTTTTTCTTGATAATACATGGTAAACCCTGGAATGTTACCTCAAAGGAACAGCATTTCTGCCTCTGTACGGCACTTTCCTGGAACACAAACAAAACTTTAAGGATAATAGATTATGCTAAGTTAGAATTCTGTTGGCATGCTCTATGGAATTTATTTCCTATCTGACCTCCTTTTTAGAGGGCCCAGAGCAGACACTCACATTTCAGAAAAACCTTCGAGAATGTGCTACTTTGATGTATGGGTCAAAACGATCTTACCCAATCCTATGCTATAGAGAACAGATGAGGAGGTTTCATCCACAGTTCTGCATAAATCCCGTCGGTGGTGCAGGCCTGTAATCCTGAGCTCAGGTGGTAGAAACGGGAGGATAGACCTTCTATGTCATTCTCAGCTACAGAATAATTTTCCAGTGACATAGTGTTTAATATTGCTCAAAATGAGGTGATGCCTTAATGAGTTAGTGTCATGCACAAAAAATACCCAAGAGATTGGTGTCTACACTAGATGAAAAAGAATTTACTCATATATAAAAAAAATGAAGTGCAAATTTATGTTTAATGGTTGCCGGCTCAGAAAAGCAGCTATGAAAGTAGTCATGGGGATGTGTAGGGAAGCTTAAACACGATTATTAGAGAATTAGTATAAGGTTTCCTAGGGTGGGTCACATTATATATTTATATATCAGGAAAGGAACTCTTGTGATAATGTAAGTTTCTCCTGGTTGCTCAGCAATTAAAATAAATGAAATAAATACAGTAAGATGTTAGCAACTATTAATGCTCAGTGCTAGCATAAGACATTGGGTTTTTTTTGCTGTTTGTTTTGGTTTATTTAAACATTTCATAATAATAGACCAGAGTAGGAGTTAAGAATGATAAACATTGATCAAATCTGGCTATTGGCCTGTTTTTGTTTATAATTGGAATGCCAGCAGTCTCACGGGGTCTTACCTAGGGTTTATGGGTAATTTCATTCCGCACTGAGTTTTCATAGAGAGCAGGTGGTCAAAAGAGCTTAAGAGATAACAGCTTATGTAATTTTACAGACGGTAGTAACTGGTGTTCGCGCACAGTATTTTTCACTAATGGCTTTGAGAACAGTCCATCTACTGTTTTTCCAGAATTTTCAGAAATTATTGCCTTTGCTGTGTTTTTAAAATTCAGTTCCACCAACATTTCTTAGGATTATTATGAACTACTGGGGTTGTAGGGACACATACACACACACATACATATATATATATACACACATATATATTCATAAAAGTTCCCGTTTATTTACTGTTGATTTGAGTGTGAATTGGTACAACCCATGTGGAAATCAGTATAGGGGTTTATTAAAATCTAGAAATAGATCAGCCGTGTAAGCCACCTATGTCTTTCCTGTGCACGTTTCCAAAGGACTCTGTGCCCTACTTCAGAAACACCACCTGCTCATTCAAGTTCATTGCTGTGATATTCACTCAAAATGGAAATAGAAACAGTGTAGGTGTGCATCGACAGATGAATAACAAAATGCAGTACATATACACAATGGGATATTGATCAGCTGCACAGAAAAATGAAATGGTAAAATTTGTAATTAAGTAAATGGAGCCAGGAATAACTATTTGGAGGGAAGTAATCGAGAGCTTAGAGACTAAAACCTCATGTTCTCTCTCATACATGGAATCTTTGGATCTTTAGAACTTTGAATCTTTAGATATGTATGTTTAAATTGGGGCACGTACAGAAGTTAGGACATCAGTGAGGCCCATGGGATTGAATTTCACGGGAGTGGGGACAGAAGCAGGTGGTTATGAAGGAGAAAAGGGAATATGAGAACAGGAAGGGGCTAATGGGGTGGGTAATGGATGGGCAGGTTAGAGTAGCGAAACTTAAAAACTTGGAAAAATCTGTATGTAATATAAATATGCTACTTTGGAAATTTTCTAAAATATATACATACAGTGTGGAGACAAGGCTTCCCACCGACACCCTGGGCTATCAACAAGAAGCCCATTGCTTGAGGCTCTCCTAGACACCACAAACTTTGCAGGCTATTGTCATTGCTCCTGGGTGCTCTCCACAGCCTGACTGTAAGATCATTTTGCTGAGTCACCACATACTTGAGGAGGAGAAATCAAGCTAGCATCAGTGCGGAAGCTTCGTCCTCTCATCCCTATGGATGTTCTGTGCATATTAGCTGGAGAGAAAAGCCATCAAGAGTCCTACCAAGCAGCATGAATACTGAGAGGTACAATGACTGAATTGGCAAAATATGCTCTGGTTCAATACTGGCGCAAATGTTATGGTAGTGACCATGATGGTTTGAATGAGAAAGATTCCCATAGGCTCATGGCTTTTAATGCTTGTTTCCCAGTTAGCAGAGCGCTTTGGGAAAGACTGGGAGGTGTGGCTTTGTTAGAGTAGGTATATCCTTGTTGAAGGGATGGTGTCACTGGGATACATTTGAGGTTTCAAAAGCCAGGGCTAGACTCTGTTGCCCGTCCCTCCGTCTGTCTCTGGGTCTCTCTTTGCCTGCCTGCTTGCCTGCCTGCCTGCCTACGGACCAGAATGGAAGCTTTCAGCCCTACACATGCTTGCAGGCTGCCATGCTTCTTGCCATGATTATAATGGATTAATCCTCTGAAACAGTAAACAAGTCCCAAGTTAAATGTTTTCTTTTATAAGAGTTGTTCTGGTAAGGATGTCCTCACAGCGATAGAACAGTAACAAAGACAGTAACAAACCACTTTACTATTGGATTTAAAATCTGTTACAGAGGATGAAACTCATGTTGGAACCATTAACAGAGCCCAAAATCTATGGCATGCAGGGTCCACAGGTCATAAAACCTAATGCTATTATTCTACTGTTGGCCACAGTAATAAACTGCCACCCGAGTTCTAACCTTTACCCATAGATTAGTGCATCTCTCAGACTTCATCACAGTAGCTTCCCTCTACCATAGATGGTGATTAGCACAGAGACTCCGGTGGTTTGTTGAGGATAAGAGACTGTGGAGTTCTCATCTATATCACACCTTTCCTCACGAGTTGTTGGGAGCACAGCATGAAGGTCCTGGTGCCCACAGATCTCCATTGAAACCAGTTATGAGAAGCACACAGGATTGTCTTTCCAATGGGAAAGATGAAAAACCTGTCCTTCCACCCAGAAAGCTGAGAATTAACAGCTGATTAACAGGTGATCTACATTATTTGTTGAGCCAACCGTATCAAGCTCCTACAACCAGAAGCAGAGGCAGCTAATAATCTAAGTGACCTTTACAGACCAGAGCTCCGCAAGCCCCCACAAACAGGACAGGAAAAACCTAATGGTCTAAATGACCCTCATGAGCAGAGGCTCCTACAAGCTTCTACAGCCATAACTGGAGATTAATAATGATCTAAATGACCTTTAGAGCCAGAGGCTTCCCCAAGCTTCTACAACCAGGATCAGAAGTGGTTAATAAACGCCCAAATGACATCTAGGTTATCTGTAGGTCCAAAACCAAGCCAGACCTTTAGTCCTTAAACTAATGTAGGTAGCCTATGTTTAGAACCCATCTTCTTAGAAAAAAAATGACATGTACCCTGAGTTGAATTTAGATACAATTACAGTTCCTTGTGCACAGGAGACTACATTACACCAGGAAATATTTTCCCCAAAATCATTCTGGGCTTAAATAAGTTGGGAATAAACCTAATATCAGGTTCATTAGAAGGCTTGATCCAGGTTGAGGAAGTCAATCTGAGCTGAGTTTCCATTCTCATCAGTTTGTGATTTGCTTCTCTGTCTGACACCTGCAAAGAACACCCCCCCCCACACACACACCAAGTCAGAGAAATTGGAGTGGAAAAAAGAGTGGACATAATGTAGATAGTAGATGTTTCCAGTGGAGCAATATCTGTCAGATACTAAAGGTTATTGCTTGAATATTGCAGCTCACAGAGTCTATAAATGCAAGCATAAGACTCATGTATGATCAAGACAGTCAAAATCCCACATGGATATCAGAGGGGCTCATTCCTTTGCCCCTAGCTGAGAAATTATTAGCTATTGATGGTTCCTAGGAGGTGAAGAATCAGTTTTCTTCAGGGATACAGTCCCCGGGAGGCTACCTATATTCATGTAGAAGGTCTTATACTCATGCACATATAGCCAGCACCAATGGACTCAGTGGATTACAAAACAAAACAAAATGAAAAAAAAAAGAACCCAGGTTGAGTTAGGGGGGATAAGCAATGAGAGTAGTAGGGGAGGAAATGGAGCGGAGGGAGTGGATGTGGAGTTAGTGAGAACATGTCATAATCGGGTATGAAATCCTCAAACTGAAAACAAATTCTAAAATGTTCTCATCACAAAGACAGTGGTAATGCGGACAAGATCTTAACAGGGCCAGGGGCATAGCTTCAGTATTGAGGGGGCTGGCTGAAGAAACTTACCGGAGACATGTGGAAACTTTGTGATGATCACAGTCACAACGGATAGAGAACAGAGGCAGGAAGAAATGTTATTTCTCAGGCCATACATTGTAAGACGTAGCAGGGCTGAGGGCGGGCAGATCAGGGGCAGTGTTTGAAGGTCCAGCTGAGGGATGCCCTTGATATTCTGTGGCATAGAGTTACTATAAGGTGTCACATCAGCATTATACGGTATGAGTTTGTTCTGTAAGCTTTGTGAGGTACGGTTAGAAAAGACTCGATACCATACAGTTTTTATGACTATTGCTCTGTAATACTGCTGGAGGTTAGGGATGGAGTTTTTCCCAGAAGTTCTTTTATTGTTGAGAATAGTTTTTACTAACCTGGGTTTCCTGTTATTTCAAATGATTTTGCAAATCGCTTTCTAGCTCTGTAAAAAATTGAATTGGAATTTTGATGGAGATTGCATCTTGCTTTTTAGCAAGATGGCCATTTTTACTATATTAATCCTGCCAATCCATGAGCATGGGACATCTTTCCATCTTCTGAGGTCTTCTTCAGTTTCTTCAGAGACTTGAAGTTCTTGTCATACAGATCTTTCACTTGCTTGGTTAGAGTCACACCGAGATATTTTATATTATTTGTGACTATTGTGAATGGTGTTGTTCCCTTAATTTCTTTCTCAGCCTGATTATCCTTTGAGTAGAGAAAAACTGATTTGAGTTAATTTTATATCTAGCCACTTTGCTGAAGTTGTTTATCAGGTTTAGGAGTTCTCTGGTGAAAGTTTTGGGGTCACCTAAGTATACTATCATGTCATCTGCAAACAGTGGTATTTTGATTTCTTCCTTTCCAATTTGTATCATTTTGACTTCCTTTTGTTGTCTGATTGCCCTGGCTAGGATTTTGAGTACTATATTGAATAAGTAGGGAGAGAATGGGCAATCTTGTTTAGTCCCCGATTTTAGTGGGATTGCTTCCAGTTTCTCTCCATTTAGTTTGATGTTGGCTACTGGTTTGCTGTATATTGCTTTTATGATGTTTGGGCATGGATCTTGAATTCCTGATCTTTCCAAGACTTTAAACATGAAAAGGTGTTGAATTTTTTCAGATGCTTTCTCATCATCTAATGAGATGATCATGTGGATTTTTTTCTTTGAGTTTGTTAATATAGTGGATAAAAACTGTATGGTATTGTTACTGAGAAGGTAGATAGATCAATGGAATAGAGTTGAAGACCCAGAAATGAACCCACACACCTATGGCCACTTGATCTTTGACAAAGGAACTAAAACCATGCAGCGGAAAAAGAGATAGCATTTTCAACAAATGGTGCTGGTTCACCTGGACGTCAGAGTGTAGAAGAATGCAGATCAATCTATTCTTATCACCCTGAACACAGCTCAAGTCTAAGTGGATCAAGGACTTCCACATAAAACCAGATATACTCAAACTAATAGAAGAAAAAGTGGGAAGAGCCTCAATCACATGGGCACAGGGGAAAATTTCTTGAAGAGAACATCAATGGCTTATGTTCTAAGAATCAACAAATGGGGCTTCATAAAATTGCAAAACTGCTGTAAGGCAAAGGACACTGTCATTAGGACAAAATGGCCACCAAAAGATTGGGAAAAGATCTTTACCAAGCTTCCATCTGATAGAGCGCTAATATCCAATATATTCAAAGAACTGAAGAAGTTAGACTCCAGAGAATTAAATAACCCTATTAAAAGTGGGATAGAGAGCTAAACAAAGAATTCCCAACTGAGGAATATCAATTTGCTGAGAAACACCTAAATAAATGTTCAACATTCTTAGTCATCATGGAAATGCAAATCAAAACAACCCTGATTCCACCTCATACCAGTCAGAATGGCTACGATAAGATAACAACAGATGCTGGCGAAGATGTGGAGAAGGACACTCTTCCATTGTTGGGGGGATTGCAAGCTGGTACAACCACTCTGAAAATCAGTTTGGAGTTTCCTCAGAAAATTGGACATAGTACTACCTGAGGACCCAGCTATACCACTCCTGGGCATATACCCAAAATGTCCTCCAACATATAAAAAGGACACGTGCTCCATTATGTTAATAGTAGCCTTATTTATAATAGCCAGAAACTGGAAAGAACCCAGATGCCCCTCCACAGAGGAATGGATACAGGAAATGTGGTACATCTACACAATTTACATATTTATCACTCAGCTATTAAAAACATTGACTTCATGAAATTCATAGGCAAATGGTTGGAACTAGAAAATATCATCCTGAGTGTGGAAACCCACAAAAGAACACACTTGGTGTGCACTCAGTGATAAGTGGATATTAGCCCAAAAGCTTGGATTCCGAAGACAAATTCAGAGACCACATGAAGCTCAAGAAGAAGGAAGACTGAAGTGTGAATGTTTCATTTCTTCTTAGAAGGGGGAACAAAAATACTCACAGAAGGAAATATGGAGACAAAGTGTGGAGCAGAGACTGAAGGAAAGGCCACCGAGAGACTGCCCCACCTGGGGATCCATCCCATATACAGTCACCAAACCCAGACACTATTGTGGATGCCAAGAAGTGCTTGGTGACAGGAGCACGATATAGCTGGCTCCTGAGATGTTCTGTGAGAGCATGACGAATACAGAGGTGGATGCTTGCAGCCAACCACTGAACTGAGAATGGTGTCCCCAATGGAGGACTTAGAGAAAGGATTGAAGGAGCTGAAGGGATTTGTAACCCCATAGGAAGAACAACAATATCAACTAACCAGACTCCCAAGAGCTCCCAGGGATTAAACCACCATCCAAAGAGTACACATGGAGGGACCTATGGCTCTATCTGCATATGTAGAAGAGGATGAGCTTGTCATGAATAAATAGGAGGAAAGGCCCTTGGTCCTGTCAAGGCTAGATACCCCAGTGTAGGGGAACTTGGTGGGGGGAGGTGGGAGGGAGTGGGAGTGGGAGCACAGTCATAGAGGCAGGGGGGGGGGAATGGGATAGGAGGGTTCTGGAGGGGAAACCAGAAAAGAGGATAGCATTTAAAATGTAAATTAAAAATTATCCAATGAAAAGAAAAAGAAAAGAGACAAGACTCGAGGGAGCCACACTGGATACAATCGGAATGGGTAGGACAATGACCCTGAGGCAGGAAAGGTCGATGGAAACATGATGAAGTTGAAATAGAGGTTTCAAGAGGAGATTGTATAGAGGGAGAGGAGTGGGGAATGAGGGTTTGGGGGCAGGGAAACTTTTCTTGTAGATGGTAAATGCAAAGGGAGGATAATAGATAAAGCATAGTAATATGGCGGACATTTTATCACATTAGGCTTTTCTGCTGTTTCTCCTCTTACCTATTTCTTGTTTCTATTTTATTAAAAGATCGAATATAACTTGAGGATAGCATGTTGCTTTAATTCCAAGACTATGGTTTGTATGTTTTAATAACAGACTTTTGCTGCATAATAATAGCTTAAATGTCTTTGATCCAAGAAGTATCAAAGGAACGATGATGCTAATCGCCCCTGGTTCTTTGACTGAGAAGGAATTCACAAGATCTGTGCGCTCACAGGGCTCCTTAGGTGAGAGTCATGAAGAAAAGCCAGCTTTTCCACAGAGCTTATTGACAGCTAAGAAGGACAGGGAAAATGGACTTGGAAGACTTTAACATTGCTCTTCATTTTACAATGAGAAACTGAAATGCAAACAAATAGTACAGTCAGCAACTTACAACTTTTGCATCATGAAGTGAAGGAACTATCAATCAAGTGAAAAAATTTAGTTACTGGATACAACATATAGCAAAAGAAATATATACCACTCAGTGTACCAGCTGTAAATCTGAGGTATTTTGGAATAAAACTCTGACAAGTGAAATGCTCATGAAGTAAAACTTAACAATTTCCAGAGAGACATGGAGGTAATGTGGATAAAAGAAACCTTGGTTTTGTGCAGAAAAAACTCAGTATTGTAAGCAAGTCCCTGTGTGTGTGTGTGTGTGTGTGTGTGTGTGTGTGTGTTAAGAAATGATCTCCTGTCTAAAACTAGGATGACTTGTTAACACTGAGACACATGACTAGGCACTTGGAAGGAACTTGGCCTACTCCTTTATACCAGAGAAATCTCTAACAGAGTAAAGATTGTGCTTGAATAGAAGACCACAGTATAGTCCTGTGGAAGCTCAGGCTAGACCAAGTTCCAGTATGGAGAGTGGAGGTGGATGTGAAATCTGACCCCCAGCTGAGGAGTTATTGACAAGTCACAGCTGCTGCAGATGACAGTCAGGGTTTTTTCCTGCGTAGCCCCTGATGAGTTGACCACACCTCATATGGGCAGCACAAACTTGAACATGATGGGTAGAAAGACAAACATAGAGGGAAAAAAAAGGATAGGAAGTTAGGTGGTTAGGGAAATGGCGGTGAATCTGGGAAGAATTGGGGCCTAAGGGGTGGATATGCTCAAAACACATTATACAAAAGTATTGATAAAAGTTTTTTTTTTTTTAAGGAAAAAGAAAGAAGCTGACTGTAGAAGAAAACTGAGTGTAAATTTAAGAACTTTGAAGTGAGCAGTACCTGTGCAAACCCAGAACCCATCAAGTAAAAGGCTGATGACATTTGCCAAGAAAAAGTTTGAAAGTCTATCTGGAAAGCAAGCGTTGGCCCAGAAGAACACGGGCAAAGCAGGACAAGATCATTTACATGTGTAAAATGCAAAGGTCCGGTTTCCCTAACGCTCACTGAGTACTGGCAAATCACTAAGAAAGTTGATGATCCAAACCCAGGCAGCGGTTGTAACTGGAGCTGCCATTCAACAGGATGTGTAATGAGTAACAGCCAGAACGAAAGATGTTTGACCTCAGTCGGAAACATAAAAATAACACTGAAAACAAGCAAAGGGTTTCACCAATCATATGAGCAAACACTAGACATTTGATAGCAAAACATTAGACAATGCCTTTAACGGAAGAGGATAGGGAAACAGGAAAATGTCTCTCTGAAAGGGAGAATTGTGTTGGTTTAATGATGGCTGGCAAGTTGACACAGTCTAGCAAAAATTAGAAAGCACAAACACTTTTGTTGCAACAAGCTTTTAAGGTATGTATTTCATGATTATTTAATGGTATTCGTGTGTCCGTGTGTGGGATGTGTACAGAGACCACAGTGTCAGTCAAATCCCCTGAAACTAGAGTGACAGGCATTGTAAACTGTGGGTGTGGAGGAGCAAGCTCAAGGCCTCTGCAAAAGCAGTGTGCACTCTTACTGTACCACTGAGTCATCTCTCCAGTCCCGATCAGCAATTTTTAGGCTTCGAATTTAGCCACAGGTATAGCAACTCAACAGATTATTAATCACATGTGAGGATGTTTGCTGCATTGCTGGTAGAATAGTGAAAAATTGCAACAATGTAGGCCAATCACGACAGAGTTGACGAAGTGACTGGTGCGCATTTGCATACTGGAATAAAACAAGGCACATATCTAGGTATTGGTAGAGGAAGTGGTCAAAGTCATAGTCATAGACAGCATAGAGATAAAATCTATGTTATAGATACATATTTATATGTACTCAAAACATTTCTGGAATTATTCACATAAATCTTCATATAGGACAAGGAAATGTTTAAATATGTACCCTTTCAAGCCATTTCAATAGTCGAAAGCACTCTTCATAATAAATGATAGAAATACCTTATGCTTCGTGCTTGTCCTTCTGGTGTGGCATAAGCAGACTGTCATGTTGAATGCCCATCTGAGTCTGAGAGGTATTAGAAAATTGCCAGTTGAAACATGCTAATGGGATTGGATAGTGCAAGAAACCATCTAAAGAGGGCCTGGAGAGAAAGGCAGAAGACCTTACTTGAGGGGAGACTCCGGTTTTCATTTGCTTGGAAAAGAGTGAGCAAAGAAGACTGAAAAACTGCTGCAAAGAACCACTCAAACTAGTTCTGTCCAGTGTAATTCAAGTTATAGTCAAACCTTCAAAACAAAATGTTTCTAAAGAGTTCAGAAGATCAGAGAAACATGAGAACAGAGCCATTTTTCTGTGTGTGTTTTTTAATAAAATAAAAACAAAGTGAGTTTTCAAGAATAAAGCGAGTTTTATTGAGAAATATAAGCAAGTGAAATGAAGTACCGAGAAACAGCAAATGAATTTTAGAGAATTTTAGAACCATCTTGAATAATAAGAGGGTGCTCTTTGGAAAGAGTGACCCTATGCTGGACTGAGGACTGTTCTGGAAGGTAAAGAAAATGAAATTGTGGAAGGTCCTGTAAGAAACACCAGGTACAAGAATATGAGGCCTCGATAGGTCAAAAGAGACACCAGAAGTGAATGTGACCTCCAGGACAGCAGATTGCAGCCCCCAAACCTTCACTTAGAGGTTACGTGCCTGGACGTCAGATCTCAAAAGCCTTAGGGTGTGGCCCTGGGAACTGGTGTTTATGGAGGCATGAATTATGGTCTGGAGCTGTGTGCATACTCCCTTAACTGACAAGGTCTTTAGGTGGAGAAACTCCTTTCTTCCCTCAGCTTCTTTTGCATGTCGACTCAGTAAGTGTGGAAAATATATCAGTTAAGCCTCATTTTTCGGAAAATCTACCACTATGCTTTTGCATTTATCTAACTCTGCCTCATGGTAACCTCTGTACAAACTCAACCTCATTGCAGTTTCTTGAAGGAATAATCGAATAATTAGTCTTTATTAAATCAACTGTTTTCTCATCACTTGCTCTCAAATGAAATGGGTATGTATAAAGTGCATATATACATTAATATTATATATAACTTTTCTAGTATTGATGACTTCAAGAATTCAGTTGTAGTTGTAGTCAGAATAGTGTCTGATAGTTATGATACTATTTACAAGAAGAAACCAGAGATCAGATTTTTAAAACATGTTTCTGGTTTGGGAGAAGTTTTTTTTTTTTTTTCATCTTAAGCATCTGCAAACATCATCAAAATTCCATGATATAATCAGTGACACGCTTTGAAACTCCAATGACTAACACTTGGAAGCTCACATCCAAGCTGTCGAACTCGTCTATTCTGAGTCACAGAGCGGTGGACTTAGGCAGTGAGAAGACACCCAGCCAAACCTGTGTATGATCAGAGACACCAAGAAGATGGACTGCAGTAACACATGAGTCTATCAGGAACCTTGGGTCTGTGTTTAACCAACAGCTCTAACTCAAACCAGTCTGAGGAGAGGTTGGCCTAGTCAAATTCAGACAAATAGGGACTCTATCAAGAATTTTATCAAACATGTATACTTCCTACTGGAGATATTTAACAACTGCCTTGTATAAAAAAACTTATAGAAACTATTTCTGAAAATGTGATTTTTTTTTTTGCTAGATTTTTATGTCTTTCCATCCATCTTTTGAGAGAACACAGGCAGGAAACTACTTAGTTCAAGCGTCCGTAACGAAGTAGATGTCTTCTTAAATTTGAAGATCTTTGATATGGGAACATGGACTTTGGTAAGATGTCGCCACAAGGGCCTGGTTCACGTTTTGGAAATATCCTCTAAATGACCAGAGACCGGTCACTCAGGGAACATCTGTACCTGAACTGCTCCTGTTAGTTTGTGAGCTTTTCAGCAGTCTGGGTGCCACTGCTGATTTGAGGAGATCAGGCATAATGGTTCATCATCAGGTTCAGAAAAGGCCAAGCTTCTGAACCATGCAGAGGTGAGCTCCTCTATGCCACTTTGGTTCAATCAGAAACTATGTCTTAGTTTTCTTACTTGCAAAGTGGACATCAGTATCGTGTTCAGCAGGCAAGTGGGGGCTTAGATGGAGGAGTGAGGAACTATGATGAATTTGTGCAGCTTTGTGTGATGTGAACTGTAGTGCGAAAGGAAATGAGAAGAGAGAGGAAGCTCACAGACGTGGTTATGAATGGTTTTAGAGCCAGAGGGAGTCCTTGAACTTGATGATGGGTTTCCAAACCCCATAGTCTTTTCATGGTCTTCAACTTATTAGAGATATCCAGAGTCGTGCTTTGTCCTTGAACAAACCCAGCCTCATTAGACTGTAGCCTCCCTATCTAAGAATCTAGAAAAGGAGGTGGCAGTTTGGGGAGGAAGGGAGAACACTAATTGCTTTAGGAACAAAGGTGGGGAAAGATTTGGTATCGAAAACAGTGCCCGCGACAACCTGAGCTCCATTAGAGGAGGCTATCTGGCATCAGAGAAAGTTATGTACATTGGGTACTTCAGGGAGCAGCTGCACGATCTACTATTTACTAAGTACACTATGGAAGCAAGGCCAGTGGGTGGACTCATTAACACAGTCTGTTGGGTGGACATGGAGGTCAAACTGAATTAAAATGTCATGGGGCAAATTTAGGCTTTTGTTGTTGCTTTCTTGTTTTTTGTTTTTGAGACAGGGTCTCACTCATAATTTATCACTGAATGTCCTGGAACTCATTCTGTAGACCAGGGTGGCCTTGAAATAACAGAGATCTGTCCGCCTTTGCTTCCCAAGCACTGGGACTAAAGGTGTACACCACTACACTTGGCTAATGTAGCTAATTTTGTAATAAAACTCTGCATAAAACTCTATAGGAAAAGGCAAGGGGAAGCCACTAAGGACTGACAAAGGACTTCCCAGAGGACTGAATGTTTGAAATGTGTCTCAAAATGGGAGAGGAAGGGGTTGGGGATTTAGCTCAGTGGTAGAGCGCTTGCCTAGCAAGCTCAAGGCCCTGGGTTCCGTCCCCAGCTCCGAAAAAAAGAAAAAAGAAGAAAAAAATGGGAGAGGAAGAGGGGGGACGAGGAGAAGGATAGAGAGGAGGGAGAGGAGGGGGTTTCTAGACGGAGATGGACGGGAGGAGGGAACTGTCATTCTAGGGAGCAGAGATGTACCAAGCCTAGCACGTTGGAAGAAATGCAGTCTTGACACTTGTTGCTGGGGTGACTCTGCTGTAAAGGGCTCTCCCTTCTTTACTTCACTAGCACTCATCAGTGAACTTCCTTCTCCTGCCAGAGAGTGGGCTGCTGAAGCCTCACAGGGTTGGCAGGCCATGTGGGCTGTCATTCTCTTCTCTACCTGTTTCCTCACCAGGCCACACCCTCACAGGTGGCTTTGCAACCATCACCAGCCTGCTCACAGCAGCCCACATCAGAGTGACTGTTCTGAAGGCCAAGTGCTATCTTCCTGATGCTTGCCCAGCCGTTGCTGCGAGCTCTTTTCTTCAGCATCTTGGGATGCTCTATAACAAGCATTTCCTCTTCAGCTCAGGTGGAGAAGGACAGTTCTATTGTGACATTTCACATCCATTTTATTTATACAACTAGAATCCAAAATGCACTTTTAGAACCAGATATTCCCTTCAAAATGTTTGATTAAAGTATATTAGTGTCAATCTCTGTTGTGAATGTTCTGCTGGGGGATGGGATGGGGTCTTCTTAACCTCTGTGTGTGTGTGTGTGTGTGTGTGTGTGTGTGTGTGTGTGTGTGCGTGCTGTGTGTGTGTTAGTGCATGTATGTTTCTTGGTGTGTTATTTAAGGCTTAGTGTGTTAAATGCTCATTCTCCTTTCATGACTACCTTTTATTTATTCTTAAGACTTTGGGACAGAACCAGGTGCAGTGTTGTACATCTTTAATCTCAGCATTCAAGAGTCAGAGGCAGGCAGATCTCTGAGAGTTTGAGACCTGCATTACAAGTTCCAGGACAGCCAGAGCTAAATAATAGAAAGACCCTGCCTAAAACAGAAAAACAAAGCAAGACAGCAACAGCAGAAAGGCTTTAGGGCTCAAAAGGTTTCTTATGAAGCTACGCATCTCTCAAGAGATGTCCACATTTTTCTTTCTAATTCTAGGGATAAGGGTTCTTTGGCCTTGGGTTTGGCATAACCAATAATGCTTTGCTCAGGCCAGGGTTCTTTTGAGATCAAAATTCTTGATAAGAGTCAGTTTGACCTTGGGGGACATGTTCCTTTTTAAAAAAGAAACCTTTTCTAGACCCACCCATTTACCTGGAAATGTCATTTTTCTTTACGATGAGTAATATTCCATTGTCTGTATGTATATTTTCATTATGCATTTATCTGTTGATGGTTATGTAGGTTGGGCCCGTTGGCTGTTGCTCACAGAGCAGCAATTACCATGCAGTGCACGTGTGTCTGTGGAAGGTTCTGGAGACCTCAGGGGTTAGATAGTCCTATTTTGCTTTTTGAGGCAGCTCCTCAGAGTCTCATGTTCAGATCTTAATCCTGTAAAGCACCATTTCCCAGACTTCTTAGTGCTCCTCATGCTGGGGTGACCCCAACCATAAAATTATTTTGTTGCTACTTCATAACTCTAATTTTGTTAGTGTTATAAATCATAATGTAAGTAGATTTTAGAGACAGGTTTTTGCCAGAGAGGTTGCAACCTACAGGCTGAGAACACTGCTAGAAAGCATTCGTGTGTGCATTTAACCGGATGTGAGCGTGAATAAATCCTAAAAACTAAGAATGGAGCCCAAGAGAGAGCAAAAACTGCTGGTGAGGAAAGATAATGTGATGGGCAAAGGGACACATGGAAGGGAAGAAGAGACTTGGAGATCAGGGTTAGCAGAGGGTGGGACAGGCGGGGAACAGAGTCACTAAAACACTGAAAATACCATGACATCTAATACCTTGCATGATAATTTTTTAAAAAACATTAAAAAAGAAGCACAGCACAGGCTTGCTTCTCCCTTAGAATGACTGTACACCACACTCCACCACACTCTGCATCATACACACTCAAGAATCTGCACAGATTGCCAAACAGAAAGAGCTAACAAAAGAACAGTTTGAAGACCTGGTAGATAATGGATTTGTGGACTTGCTAGTTAGTGAAATTTGACCATTTATTTTTATTTGTCAACTTATTTCTTCTTTCTTTCTTTTACTTTTTATTGATTTTTTTTGTGAATTTCACATTATGCACCCCAATCCCACTCATCCCCCTCTCTGTGTACTTACCATCTGCCCTTAGAAGATTAAAACAAAAACAATAGAATAAAACAAACAAGCAAATGAACAACAAACCCATCTCGTTATGGAAGCTGTAGTGTGTCACAGTGTGTCCCACAGTATAGCCCTTAGTCTACACGTCTTTACTTGTAAATGATCATGGCAAGGAGTCCTAATTGACCATTTATTGATTCATGCAGAAGTTAAACACTTACTTTCAGGTGCAATGCTCTGTGTAAGTGTGTACACTTACGGGAACTCACAGTCTGGAGAGCCCTGTTTTATATTTCTATTAGTCTGATGTGTTTAATAAGGTTGCTAGGAATTGGATTGTCGAATTCTCTGTAAGGCGCCTCTGATATTGTACATGAATCCATCATCAGACTCTAAGTAATTGTTAGATTGAAACCTGCACATCTTCCACTCATTATTTGGAATAAAACATCTTAGGAACACTCCCAAGTATTTATAGGGTGTGACTTCCTTGCAAAGTGCTTTAACATTAATAAAACACTAATTAATCAATTAGTTGCAACTTTAGTCATTGAGAATTTGCTTGACAAACGTTATTGTGTACTATAGTAAAACCTTTTTATACAACCATAATATCTATAATAACTAGAAGAAAAATTTCATACATTAAAAATTTCAAGTTCTTGAGAACTAAGAGTCATCAGAACTTTGAAAGCAATGGTTTTATGTCAAATGATAAGTGTGTACAAAATGAGCTACTTAGCAAAATGCATGAATCAATTAATTTTCTGCAATGAATATATTTTCTTATTAATTTTATACAAAGTTGTTAATATTCAGCTAAAATGTTATCAATTTTAGTAGATAATATGACCAGGTAAGAGTTTGGGAAGCAGTGACTGCAGAGCCAGTGTGTTTTAAGTGAGAAAAAGTAGAAGTTTCCATTTCCCCTGATCCTCTTTTTCCCTTGATGTCTAAGTTACCCTCGCCTCTCACAAACTATTTGGGAAATTATTTTAAAAAGAATTATAAATCTTTCCCGTGTGTGTGCCACCTTTCCTGTACAGGTGTGGCCCTCGGCCCTTGTTGCTGAAGCTTTACAGCAATTGAAGATCATCACGGAAAAATACAACAAGATACGAGGCAGTGATCAAAGGATCCTGGGTATTCCTGAATCATAACCACTGCATCTATGGCTCAGGACATCACAGAAGAGGGGATAGAAAGATTGTAAGAGCCAAAATACTAGGAAGTTCACTGTAGGACAGAAATGCTGCATAAATAAGACCAGGACATCGATAGCGTCAGTAGATGTGCTAACATGGAAAGGGGACATTTCAGGGGGTCCTACACCTAGTGACTAATGACTGCTGCTAAAAGGAGAATTATTAGCCTTTTCCTGGGACAAGCTCCCTTATTGGTTGTCCAATACACACAAACAACAAAATATGGACTCAAAGAAAAAGAGACTATCAACTTATCAACTTGAGAGAAAGGGTATGAAAGGGGTTTGAGGGAGGAAACTGGGGAGTGATGTAATTATATTTCAATTAAACTTTCTCTAAGAAATGTCAAAAAGAAGTATTAAGGTTTCTAAAATAAAATCAACAAATGTATTGAAGTAATTCTTAATGGTATTGTTTTGTATCTAAAATAAATACATGGTCTGAAAGAGTTGGAAAACATTAATCTACCACATATATTTTTACTACACTAGTGTGATAAAAGGACTTTCAAGCTGAGTGGAAACGGCTGAGAAGGCTTCTTGACCTTTAACTTACTGCATATTTTGCAGAAAAATGATTTCTTTCTTTATAATCGTTTTGAAGTAAAATCTTTGCCACTTTTTGAATCATTTTAAAAGGGTGTTTTACATAGTTTACTTAACAGCTCTTGGGTTTCAGGAAGCTGTGGGGCTTAAGTCAGCTTGGGTTGGTTTAGTGTTCCAAGCCCAGGCTAGAAGCAGCCAATATCAATGCTAGGAAGAAATCAGATGTGGCCCCTTTGCTGATCTGCACACAGCCTTAGTGCTTTGTGCTTTCTAGAGGGTCCAAACATATCAAGACAGTGTTCACAGAATCTACTTGGGAAATGAGTCTCCTGAACCTCGGGCAGTTGCTGAATTTTGATGTTGTTACATTGCAGAATTTTCAAGAAACCAACTAGCAAGGAGCATTAACGTAAAATGGTGATGCCTTGTTGCCAAGCTCTGTAAGCCGGGGTGACTATTCAGTTAAAACATTAAGCCTTGCATCTCAGAATGGTTTGAGTTTAGAGATATTGCTAGAAGCAGAATAGTCTTCTTTTCCTGACTAACTACATGGTCAGTCCTTTGGCGGCAACTCCCAGGTAGGACCACAAGCACGGAGTAGACACCTCCCACTGGGCTTCATGGTTCAGGTTCGTGTTGAAGTGGAATGAACCTTGCACAACTTGGGAAGGTTTTCCCACTGTTTTATGCTGGTTGCTGTCTTATTATCCTACTGGCTACCGTAGTTGCTTATACTAATATTACCATTATTTTTCTAAATTAATGGGTCTGGTTAAGGGTGTGCCCAGCAGGAACGTGTTAAACTTGTTTCTTCTCTGCGTGGGTGCGCCTTGCTCACAGAACTTTTCACTCTACTTGTTCTCCCTCTTGACCAACTTTTAGTCACACAAAACAGTTTGGAGGATGAAGGGCTTCAAATAGTTTAGACATACAGAACCTTAAGAAGCTAAGCTCAATTCGAAAACGTCTCACAGTTTTGTGATATTAAAGTTGAGAAGTTTGCTCGGTGACATTTAAAGGAAGTTGTGGGTAATTTTCATCAGGCCTTGATGCCATTCACTTTAAAGTAATTTATGCTTAAACCATGTTGGCCCATCTCTGCATTGTAGACCTCTTTCCTCTAGAGTGAGTTGTTTTGTTAGGTGAAGTAGTGCTGCTCTTAGCTATAGTAGTGTGAGAATCCAGGAAATAAACATCAGCGATAAATGCAATTACTTCTAAATTTCAGAGAAAAGGATCATTGGAATTACATTGAGCTGGACGGCTCCTAAGGCAATCATTAATTCCCTGATGATTGTTTTGCGTGCTGAAAATTTTAATCTGGTGTAATAGCAAGTTGTTTCTTTTCCCGGCGCTAGTGAGTTTGTACTTCCCAGAATGCATTCTGTATTTTTTAAGAGGAATCAAATCTGAGTTTGGGAGCAGCTTTTCTGTGGTGCCACCACAGACAGGAAAGCGTAGGCCAAGAGTCACTTAAGTCTACTGACTCCTTTTATGCGTGCTTCCATATGGTGTCCGTTCATCATTAGATACGACACTGTGACTCGGAAAAATTAGCTGTAGTGAAACTAATATCAAGACTTCTACTTGTTTCACAGTTAAACAAGGCAAGACAAAATTAATAGTTAAAATTGTGGACAAAATTGAAGTACAGAGTCAGAGTTTTGTTGTTTTCCCTAACATGATAGTAACATTTCTATTTAGTTTGCTAATCCTGTTGATTTTTAAAAATGTTTTTATTTAACGTTTGAGAATTTCATATGGGATATTTTAGCCATATTCTTTCCTCTTCTTTAGCTCCTTCTGGATGCTCCCCAATGTCTACCCATTTAAATTCATGTTTGATAATAATAATAATAATAGTAATAATAATAACCAAATAAATGAAGTTATATACAATGAAAATAAACTCCCAACAAAATAACAATAAATAAACAAACAAACCATAGAGTTTGATTCGTGTGGGTCAACTATACCTGAGCATAGGACCTACCCTAGGTTGATATATTCAGGGTTACTTCATTGAGATAAGTGGATTTTCCTTCTCCCAGTAGCTATCAATTTCAAATAGACCTTTAGAGTGGGTGGGGATAAGACTCTTGGTTTTAAGATTGTGGGAAAATGATTATAGTCCCATTTTTAGGATTTCTTTTTCTTTTCTTTTCTTTTTTTTTCTGCCATTCATTCTGGTATTGTTACTAGTACCCACTTTCTCTCCTTTAGTTAAAGAATAAAAGAAAGATACACAGGAGGGTTAGCTTAAAGCTTTTTATGTTTTAATTTATGATATCCATCTGTCTGAAAAGTTAGATACATGATTGATAGAAAATGTATTTTATATTTAACAGGAATGTTATATTGTTAAGAACAAATTATTGTATTAAGATGATTACATCATTTCAAAAATTTACTAGAAAGTGTAAAATGAGTGTTTCCTCTGAATAGGGCCTGTAGCTAAGATAACCACAATCATAAAATCTGCAAAAAGCCTTAAATTACCCTGAATAGCAATATACTTCAGTGTATGAGCTACTCTTAGGCAGTGGTACGAAGTCACACACATGTGATACCAGGGCTAGGGCCTCAGTGGCGAACTGTATCGGTGTGGGTTCAGATCCCACTCCTACCACTTTCTGTCTGCCTGCCTACACTCTTCAACCTTCCTGCTTCTGAGGATCTTACCAGAAAACCGAGCAAAATCCATGCTTATTTGATACCTCAGAAAATTGTGTAATTTAACACATTTTCTAGACTCCAGCAAGTGCTGAGCAAATATAACCTATTATTACAAAACAGAAATGTGTAAAGCGCATAAAATAATGAAAAGCACACATACACAATTTTAATCTCTGTTTTTTTTGTTGTTTTTTTTTTTCCGGAGCTGGGGACCGAACCCAGGGCCTTGCGCTTGCTAGGCAAGCGCTCTACCACTGAGCTAAATCCCCAACCCCCTCTGTTTTTTTTTTTAACCGTGTAGTTGAATTAGTGTGAATTAATTGTATATACATACTATCCTGTACATTCAGTTATTTCTTCTATTGTGTTGGGTTAATTTCTATTTTCTTTGGGATGTGTGTGTGCGCGTGTGCGCGTGTGTGCGTGTGTGCGTGCATGCGTGCGTGTGAATGTGCGCGTGTGCGCGTGCGTGCGTGCATGCGTGCGTGCGTGCGCGTGTGTGTGTTTGTGTGTGTGTGTGTGTATGTATTTTGATGTGAAGAAGAAAAAGATGGAAGGCCGCTCGCTGTCTTAGGGAACCGACGCTCCTCCCAGGAGCCTCCTGAGAGGGACTGAGTGCTGCCTCACCGCTTTCCACCCTCTAGTGAATAATGAGCAGTAAAACTTGCTCTGGGGCTGGGAAGAGCAATAACTAGCTTGGCGGGGCAGGTGATCACCTCTGGGCGTAGACTGGCGTAGGTGGGGGCGGTGGGTGGAGAGAGATGGCAGGGCGGGCGGAGGAGATCCCTCTGCAAGCAGCAACCTGCTTTCAGACTCTGGGCTGGGCTTAGGACATACTGAGGGCTGAGGAGGCTTTGCTGAGATTAGGCATGTTTGGGCCTTGCAAAGGTGGCATGAAGACTGAGAGAAGGGAGAAAAACATGTGAACGTTTGCCAGAACTTGCACGGTGCAGGGTGCAGTTCTGAGGAGGATGCTGTTGAAAACTTGGGAGGGAAAAGGCAGAGGTAGAGATGGGGCGGGGCAATGATGATTGAAGAGATGAGCTAAGGAAAAAGGTTGTCATCAACTGAATAAAACTGTGGACACTCTAGCGTCCCCGTGACTCAAGATGGAGCCTTAGACTGTGCTCCTAAAGCCAAGTAAGAGATGCGTGGAACAATGGCCACCAAGGCCATGCTGCAGTGTACGATTTACACTGGATCCATCGAAGAAGGGCAGAAGGCTGTTGCTGCCCGCAGTAGCAAAGCCTAAATCTGGTGTCTGATTTCAGCTGATGACGGGTTGAGTCTAATCGAAGAGTTTATAAAAAACTGAAGCCGATGTGTAATGTTTTTAGTTACGGAATCTGTTAAGGACCTTCTCTGAGGAGATATTAAATCACATGGTAACCTAGCTAAGGTTGCTAAGGATTTATGTACCTATTTAGTAAAAATGAGACACTAGGGCTAGCAAGACAGCTCATTTTGGGGAAGAGTCTTTCCATCAAACTACTACTTGGCTTTTTTTGTTTTTGGACCTACGTGGAAGGTCAGAGAGATGATTCCTGCAAGCTTTCCTCTGAGAACTACCACACACACATACACACACGCATGCGCACGCACACATATATGCACGCACGCACGCGTGCACAGACACACACATACTCACGCACGCGCACACAGAGCTAGGGCTATGGCATAAGGTCCTGTCGTGTAAATAAGCAAGTAGGTTTTTTTGATGAAGGGTTTGGAACACTCGCTAGCCACCTCTCAGGTATACGTGGAGCAGAAGGTGTTCTGCTGATATACCACACTATGTGCTCCATAGGCTCCATCCTCTCAGAATCCAGACTCTGCTGCTGGACTCGACTCTTCCTGTCTCCTCTCTGCCTGGCCTCACAGCCACATATTGGTTATTTGAACTCTTGACTGTATCTTCACCTAATTTTAAAAATATTTGAAATCTTCAAAGTTTCATAGCTAGAGGGGAAGAAAAATGTATGAATCCTTTCATTTTAGACATCCAAAAGCAGTTTTTACTTTTGCACAGAGAACTGTTTTGGGACTTAGAAGGAATAAAAACATCACATAAAATTTAGTCTTTCTGTGTGTCCTAAGATGTAATAGCTGTTGACTTGTGGGACCCCAGAGTGTAAATACCAGAAGCCTCCCTTTCTGCTCTCCGGTTGTGCACCTCTGGGTTCAGTAAGATGAGGGGATTGGCTAGAGCTGAAATGCACATCAGGGACTGATGGGCTACGTAAGAGAGAATCCTGTTTGGGGAAAGAATGAGGAAAAATTATCCAGAAATTGGTTGGGAAAGGAAGACCAAAACAAACAAACACACACGCAGGAACATATCATATTGATCGTCATGTACCTCTCCTGACCCCAGGATGTCTCATGAAGACAGAGTGAAAAGGAAGCACGGGTGGGCACTGCAGTGACTTTTCGCTGACACCTGTGGATGACGATTAATTGGGGGAAAAGTCTCCTTAACGTCTGATTGTTCATTGGAAAATCCACTGTCGTTTCTTCAGTTTGGTGATTCTAGGTTCCTCTGGAAGGACACAATAGTAGAAGAGGGTAATAATCCCGGGCACTCTGCCCCACAGGAATAAAATGTCACCAGAGTGGGCCAGATAGGGGAGAAAGAGAGAGTAGTGGATGGTTGAGGACAAGTTCACGAGCCTGGATAAGACACATTGGACGTTCTAGGACAGAGCTGATCCAGGATAGATTTCCTAGGGATAGGACACAGTCTCATATACAGCACAGAAGCAGGAGCCAACCAAATTTATCACAGCTTCATATACAATGGCTCTCAGACCTTTCCCTCTGTTGGATCAGTCGTGTAAATGTTGAGTGGGATTCGATGTTATGTGGGTTGCGTGGCATCATGCATTCCTGTTTGGAAGAATGCATAGGGCAGCTGAGAAAAACAGTTTTCTTTTCTGAGCAGCCATGGGGTTCTCTGGATGTGAGAGCTGGAGTTGGAGGCTAAGCAGAGAGAGAGATGCTTGTTGTATTGCGTTTATTTTAAATAAAGCGACTTAGAGTGACTGTTGTGTACCTTAGTCATGAGGGTGGTGCTCAGTCGTCATCTAATTTCCTAATTCTTAGCGCCATGAAAGCACAAATTGAGGCTATGCTTTTATATAGAAGGTGTGTGCATATGTGTGTGTTTGTATGTGAGTGTGAGTGAGTGTGTGTGTGCGTGTGCGCAGTATTGCTAGCTTCAAAATACTGTTGTGTGCACAGTATATAAAACTTTTCAGAACCTTACCCAGATACCGCTGGTATCCAGCACATAGTCCATTTTTATTGATTCTTAGTTCCAGAGGCAAAGTCCTTTACTCTTATCAGGTGCTGCCTTTGTGGTTTTTCCTCGGAATCTTTCTCAGTCCCTCCCTTCCTCCCTACTCCCTCCTTCTTCCTCCTTCCTCTCCCTTTCCCTTCGATTCTTGCTTCTCCCTTGAGAAGAAGGATCTCAGATGGTTCCTCCTCTATACTCTATTTCCTGACTCTCTGAGAAGAGCTAGTGGGTTATGGTGTCCAATACACTCTGCTGTTTAATTGGCTGCTAATATGTATTCCATACTGGGCTGCATTCACTTTTCTTCCCTAGAGCTGGAAACTGAGTGCAAAGCCCTGCTCACTAGGTAAGCACGCTACCTCTGTGTGATGCTCCCAATCCTAGACTGTATTCTGCTGTCCAGCACTCAGCAAAGGGTAGACTAGAGCTTGTGGAAGTGCTTTTGTACCCTTGACTGACTGGAAGAGAAAATGCAAGGAGCGGTTAACAACATCTGTGTTCTCTAATTCTTGTCTAAGTTTTTTGTGGGGTTTGGTCATATTTTTTAAATAATATTCCATTTAGGGTATGACATAGTTTGGCAGATCATTTGATAAGACATTTAATATCAAATGGAAATGACTTAAATGAAAAAGAATATTTCTTCTCTCCCTATAATTCCAAACCCTTGAACGACAGCTTTGTATAAATTGATTCTTGGCCATGTGCCGAAGACCAAGGATTCTTTTCTATTGTAATAGATTCACCACTTGGAAAGTAAAACATGCTTTTTTAAAAAAGATAACATTGCTTTGATTCTTTTTTTTTATATTTTTTTTATTTTTTATTTTTATTAACTTGAGTATTTCTTATATACATTTCGAGTGTTATTCCCTTTCCCGGTTTCCGAGCAAACATCCCCCTCCCCCCTCCCCTTCCTTATGGGTGTTCCCCTCCCAACCCTCCCCCCATTGCCGCCCTCCCCCCATAGACTAGTTCACTGGGGGTTCAGTCTTAGCAGGACCCAGGGCTTCCCCTTCCACTGGTGCTCTTACTAGGATATTCATTGCTACCTATGGGGTCAGAGTCCAGGGTCAGTCCATGTATAGTCTTTAGGTAGTGGCTTAGTCCCTGGAAGCTCTGGTTGCTTGGCATTGTTGTACTTTGGGGTCTCGAGCCCCTTCAAGCTCTTCCAGTTCTTTCTCTGATTCCTTCAACGGGGGTTCTATTCTCAGTTCAGTGGTTTGCTGCTGGTATTCGCCTCTGTATTTGCTGTATTCTGGCTGTGTCTCTCAGGAGCGATCTACATCCGGCTCCTGTCGGTCTGCACTTCTTTGCTTCATCCATCTTGTCTAATAGGGTGGCTGTATATGTATGGGCCAAATGTGGGGCAGGCTCTGAATGGGTGTTCCTTCAGTCTCTGTTTTAATCTTTGCCTCTCCCTTCCCTGCCAAGGGTATTCTTTTTCCTCATTTAAAGAAGGAGTGAAGCATTCACATTTTGATCATCCGTCTTGAGTTTCGTTTGTTCTAGGGATCTAGGGTAATTCAAGCATTTGGGCTAATAGCCACTTATCAATGAGTGCATACCATGTATGTCTTTCTGTGATTGGGTTAGCTCACTCAGGATGATATTTTCCAGTTCCAACCATTTGCCTACGAATTTCATAAACTCGTTGTTTTTGATAGCTGAGTAATATTCCATTGTGTAGATGTACCACATTTTCTGTATCCATTCCTCTGTTGAAGGGCATCTGGGTTCTTTCCATTTTCTGGCTATTATAAATAAGGCTGCGATGAACATAGTGGAGCACGGGTCTCTTTTATATGTTGAGGCATCTTTTGGGTATATGCCCAAGAGAGGTATAGCTGGATCCTCAGGCAGTTCAATGTCCAATTTTCTGAGGAACCTCCAGACTGATTTCCAGAATGGTTTTACCAGTCTGCAATCCCACCAACAATGGAGGAGTGTTCCTCTTTCTCCACATCCTCGCCAGCATCTGCTGTCACCTGAGTTTTTGATCTTAGCCAATCGCACTGGTGTGAGGTGAAATCTCAGGGTTGTTTTGATTTGCATTTCCCTTATGACTAAAGATGTTGAACATTTCTTTAGGTGTTTCTCAGCCATTCGGCATTCCTCAGCTGTGAATTCTTTGTTTAGCTCTGAACCCCATTTTTTAATAGGGTTATTTGATTCCCTGCGGTCTAACTTCTTGAGTTCTTTGTATATTTTGGATATAAGGCCTCTATCTGTTGTAGGATTGGTAAAGATCTTTTCCCAATCTGTTGGTTGCCGTTTTGTCCTAACCACAGTGTCCTTTGCCTTACAGAAGCTTTGCAGTTTTATGAGATCCCATTTGTCGATTCTTGATCTTAGAGCATAAGCCATTGGTGTTTTGTTCAGGAAATTTTTTCCAGTGCCCATGTGTTCCAGATGCTTCCCTAGTTTTTCTTCTATTAGTTTGAGTGTGTCTGGTTTGATGTGGAGGTCCTTGATCCACTTGGACTTAAGCTTTGTACAGGGTGATAAGCATGGATCGATCTGCATTCTTCTACATGTTGCCCTCCAGTTGAACCAGCACCATTTGCTGAAAATGCTATCTTTTTTCCATTGGATGGTTTTGGCTCCTTTGTCAAAAATCAAGTGACCATATGTGTGTGGGTTCATTTCTGGGTCTTCAATTCTATTCCATTGGTCTATCTGTCTGTCTCTGTACCAATACCATGCAGTTTTTATCACTATTGCTCTGTAATACTGCTTGAGTTCAGGGATAGTGATTCCCCCTGAAGTCCTTTTATTGTTGAGGATAGCTTTAGCTATCCTGGGTTTTTTGTTATTCCAGATGAATTTGCAAATTGTTCTGTCTAACTCTTTGAAGAATTGGATTGGTATTTTGATGGGGATTGCATTGAATCTGTAGATTGCTTTTGGTAAAATGGCCATTTTTACTATATTAATCCTGCCAATCCATGAGCATGGGAGATCTTTCCATCTTCTGAGGTCTTCTTCAATTTCTTTCCTCAGTGTCTTGAAGTTCTTATTGTACAGATCTTTTACTTGCTTGGTTAAAGTCACACCGAGGTACTTTATATTATTTGGGTCTATTATGAAGGGTGTCGTTTCCCTAATTTCTTTCTCGGCTTGTTTCTCTTTTGTATAGAGGAAGGCAACTGATTTATTTGAGTTAATTTTATACCCAGCCACTTTGCTGAAGTTGTTTATCAGCTTTAGTAGTTCTCTGGTGGAACTTTTGGGATCACTTAAATATACTATCATGTCATCTGCAAATAGTGATATTTTGACCTCTTCTTTTCCGATCTGTATCCCTTTGATCTCCTTTTGTTGTCTGATTGCTCTGGCTAGAACTTCAAGAACTATATTGAATAAGTAGGGAGAGAGTGGGCAGCCTTGTCTAGTCCCTGATTTTAGTGGGATTGCTTCAAGTTTCTCTCCATTTAGTTTAATGTTAGCAACTGCTTTGCTGTATATGGCTTTTACTATGTTTAGGTATGGGCCTTGAATTCCTATTCTTTCCAGGACTTTTATCATGAAGGGGTGTTGAATTTTGTCAAATGCTTTCTCAGCATCTAATGAAATGATCATGTGGTTCTGTTCTTTCAGTTTGTTTATATAATGGATCACGTTGATGGTTTTCCGTATATTAAACCATCCCTGCATGCCTGGGATGAAGCCTACTTGATCATGGTGGATGATTGTTTTGATGTGCTCTTGGATTCGGTTTGCCAGAATTTTATTGAGTATTTTTGCGTCGATATTCATAAGGGAAATTGGTCTGAAGTTCTCTTTCTTTGTTGTGTCTTTGTGTGGTTTAGGTATAAGAGTAATTGTGGCTTCATAGAAGGAATTCGGTAGGGCTCCATCTGTTTCAATTTTGTGGAATAGTTTGGATAATATTGGTATGAGGTCTTCTATGAAGGTTTGATAGAATTCTGCACTAAACCCGTCTGGACCTGGGCTCTTTTTGGTTGGGAGACCTTTAATGACTGCTTCTATTTCCTTAGGAGTTATGGGGTTGTTTAACTGGTTTATCTGTTCCTGATTTAACTTCGATACCTGGTATCTGTCTAGGAAATTGTCCATTTCCTGAAGATTTTCGAGTTTTGTTGAATATAGGTTTTTATAATAAGATCTGATGATTTTTTGAATTTCCTCTGAATCTGTAGTTATGTCTCCCTTTTCATTTCTGATTTTGTTAATTTGGACGCACTCTCTGTGTCCTCTCGTTAGTCTGGCTAAGGGTTTATCTATCTTGTTGATTTTCTCAAAGAACCAACTTTTGGTTCTGTTGATTCTTTCTATGGTCCTTTTTGTTTCTACTTGGTTGATTTCAGCTCTGAGTTTGATTATTTCCTGCCTTCTACTCCTCCTGAGTGTATTTGCTTCTTTTTGTTCTAGAGCTTTTAGGTGTGCTGTCAAGCTGCTGACATATGCTCTTTCCTGTTTCTTTCTGCAGGCACTCAGCGCTATGAGTTTTCCTCTTAGCACAGCTTTCATTGTGTCCCATAAGTTTGAATATGTTGTATCTTCATTTTCATTAAATTCTAAAAAGTTTTTAATTTCTTTCTTTATTTCTTCCTTGACCAGGTTATCATTGAGTAGAGCATTGTTCAATTTCCACGTATATGTGGGCATTCTTCCCTTATTGTTATTGAAGACCAGTTTTAGGCCGTGGTGGTCCGATAGCACGCATGGGATTATTTCTATCTTTCTGTACCTGTTGAGGCCCGTTTTTTGACCAATTATATGGTCAATTTTGGAGAAAGTACCATGAGGAGCTGAGAAGAAGGTATATCCTTTTGCTTTAGGATAGAATGTTCTACAAATATCCGTTAAGTCCATTTGGCTCATGACTTCTTTTAGTCTGTCGACATCACTGTTTAATTTCTGTTTCCATGATCTGTCCATTGATGAGAGTGGGGTGTTGAAATCTCCCACTATTATTGTGTGAGGTGCAATGTGTGTTTTGAGCTTTAGTAAGATTTCTTTTACATATGTAGGTGCCCTTGTATTTGGGGCATAGATATTTAGGATTGAGAGTTCATCTTGGTGGATTTTTCCTTTGATGAATATGAAGTGTCCTTCCTTATCTTTTTTGATGACTTTTAGTTGGAAATTGATTTTATTTGATATTAGAATGGCTACTCCAGCTTGCTTCTTCTGACCATTTGCTTGGAAAGTTGTTTTCCAGCCTTTCACTCTGAGGTAGAGTCTGTCTTTGTCTCTGAGGTGTGTTTCCTGTAGGCAGCAGAATGCAGGGTCCTCGTTGCATATCCAGTTTGTTAATCTATGTCTTTTTATTGGGGAGTTGAGGCCATTGATATTGAGAGATATTAAGGAATAGTGATTATTGTTTCCCTTTATATTCATATTTGGATGTGAGGTTATGTTTGTGTGCTTTCATTCTCTTTGTTTTGTTGCCAAGACGATTAGTTTCTTGCTTCTTCTAGGGTATAGATTGCCTCCTTATGTTGGGCTTTACCATTTATTATCCTTTGTAGTGCTGGATTTGTAGAAAGATATTGTGTAAATTTGGTTTTGTCATGGAATATCTTGGTTTCTCCATCAATGTTAATTGAGAGTTTTGCTGGATACAGTAACCTGGGCTGGCATTTGTGTTCTCTTAGGGTCTGTATGACATCAGTCCAGGATCTTCTGGCCTTCATAGTTTCTGGTGAGAAGTCTGGTGTGATTCTGATAGGTCTCCCTTTATATGTTACTTGACCTTTTTCCCTTACTGCTTTTAATATTCTTTCTTTATTTTGTGCGTTTGGTGTTTTGACAATTATGTGACGGGAGGTGTTTCTTTTCTGGTCCAATCTATTTGGAGTTCTGTAGGCTTCTTGTATGCCTATGGGTATCTCTTTTTTTAGGTTAGGGAAGTTTTCTTCTATGATTTTGTTGAAGATATTTACTGGTCCTTTGAGCTGGGAGTCTTCACTCTCTTCTATACCTATTATCCTTAGGTTTGATCTTCTCATTGAGTCCTGGATTTCCTGTATGTTTTGGACCAGTAGCTTTTTCCGCTTTACATTATCTTTGACAGTTGAGTCAATGATTTCTATGGAATCTTCTGCTCCTGAGATTCTCTCTTCCATCTCTTGTATTCTGTTGGTGAAGCTTGTATCTACAGCTCCTTGTCTCTTCTTTTGGTTTTCTATATCCAGGGTTGTTTCCATGTGTTCTTTCTTGATTGCTTCTATTTCCATTTTTAATTCCTTCAACTGTTTGATTGTGTTTTCCTGGAATTCTTTCAGGGATTTTTGCGATTCCTCTCTGTAGGCTTCTACTTGTTTATTAATGTTTTCCTGTGTTTCCCTAAGTGTGTTCATGTCTTTCTTGAAGTCCTCCAGCATCATGATCAAATATGATTTTGAAACTAGATCTTGCTTTTCTGGTGTGTTTGGATATTCCATGTTTGTTTTGGCGGGAGAATTGGGCTCCGATGATGGCATGTAGTCTTGGTTTCTGTTGCTTGGGTTCCTGCGCTTGCCTCTCGCCATCAGATTATCTCTAGTGTTACTTTGTTCTGCTATTTCTGACAGTGGCTAGACTGTCCTATAAGCCTGTGTGTCAGGAGTGCTGTAGACCTGTTTTCCTCTCTTTCAGTCAGTTATGGGGACAGTGTGTTCTGCTTTCGGGCGTGTAGTTTTTCCTCTCTACAGGTCTTCAGCTGTTCCTGTGGGCCTGTGTCTTGAGTTCACCAGGCAGCTTTCTTGCAGCAGAAAATTTGGTCTTACCTGTGGTCCCGAGGCTCAGGTTCGCTCATGGGGTGCTGCCCAGGGGCTCTCTGCAGGGGCAGCAACCAGGAAGACCTGTGCCGCCCCTTCCGGGAGCTTCAGTGCACCAGGGTTCCAGATGGTCTTTGGCTTTTTCCTCTGGCGTCCGAGATGTGTGTGCAGGGAGCAGTCTCTTCTGGTTTCCCAGGCGTGTCCGCCTCTCTGAAGGTTTAGCTCTCCCTCCCACGGGATTTGGGTGCAGAGAACTGTTTATCCGGTCTGTTTCCTTCAGGGTCCGGCGGTGTCTCAGGCGCAGGGGTCCTGCCGCTCCTGGGCCCTCCCCCACGGGAGCCCAGAGGCCTTATACAGTTTCCTCTTGGGCCAGGGATGTGGGCAGGGGTGAGCAGTGTTGGTGGTCTCTTCCGCTCTGCAGCCTCAGGAGTGCCCACCTGACCAGGCGGTTGGGTCTCTCTCTCACAGGGTCTGGGAGCAGAGAGCTGCTGCGGGCCGGGATCCGCGGGTGTGGGACTTCCCATTGCTTTGATTCTTATCATTCTGATTAAAGGGCGCGGGGAACTAGGCTAATGTGTATATGTGCTTCTTTGCTAGTTTTACGACTCCTTGACCCAAGCTTGAGTCATTTTGGAAGAGGAAACGTCAATTGAGAATATGTCTCCAATGGATCAGCATGTGGGCAAACCTGAGTACACTTTCTTGGTTGGTGATTGATGTGGGAGAGAACAGCTAACTGTGGGTGGTGCCACTGCTGAACTGGTGGTCCTGGTTGCTATAAGAAAGGAGGCTGAACAAGCCAGGAGAAGCCACTTAGCACTTATTGATGGTTTTTACGTCAGTTTCTGCTTTGAGTTCCTGCCCCAACTTCCTGGATGATGTACCTCCGACATATAAGATGGAATCCTCTCCTCCTCAGGTTACTCTTGGCCATGATGCTTGTTTCTTCATTAATTAATTAATTTATTTATTCACTTTACATCCCAGCCGCAGTCCCCACCCTCCTCTCCTCCCAGTCTCACCCTCATATACCCTTTCTCCTATCACTCTGTCTCTGCCTCCTCAGAGAAGGGTAGCTCACCCCAAACCCCCAGTGGATACCAACTCTTCATGGCACACCAACTTGCAGCAGGACCAAGTGTGTCCTCTCCCACTGAGGCCAGACAAGGCAGCCCAGCTAGGGGAAAGGGATCGAAAGGCAGGCATCAGAGTTCAAGTCAGAGATTGACCCTACTCCAATTATTAGGGGATTCACATGATATCCAAGCTACACATCTTCTACAAATGTGTAGTGGGCCTAGATCCAGTCCATGCATACTCTTAGTTGGCGAGGTCCCATGAACCCAGGCCAGTTGACTCTGTATGTCATTTGTGGTGTTCTTGACCCATCTGGCTCCTTCTCGATCCTTTCACAAGACTCCCTGAGCTTGGCCTAATGTTTGACTGTGGGTCTCCACATTAGTTCCCATTAGCTGCTAGATGAATCCTCCTAGGAGACACTTCTGCAAGCAGAGTAGAGTATCACTAATCGTGTCAGGGGTTGGCTCTCTCTCTCACGGAGTAGGTCCCAAGTTGGTCTAGTCATTAGTTGGCCATTCCCTCAATCTCTGCTCAATCTTCATCCCTGCACCTCTTTTTTTTTGAATAAATGAATTAATATGTAGGTATTTATTTATTTAGTCTTCTCATTCCACAACAAAAACAAGTGAAATCAGATTGATTAAACATAGGCTAGATGCATCAAATATTGTAAGAGGTCAGAAGAAATAAAATACTATTTCCTTTAAAATCACTCCTTATCTTCTTAAGCATACTGTAATCCACTAAAAACAGAGTTCATGGGCTGCTGAAAAGATTCAGTAGGTAAAGGTGCTTGCTGCTAAGACTGATGACTTTAGTTTAGTCCTTGGAACTGACATGATAGAAGGAGAGCGATGACTTCTGCAAGTTATCATCTCACCTTTTCATGTATCACACATGCAGATACTCATACATATTCACACACACATATAAACAATTAATATATGTATAAACACAGAAAACAATAAATGCATACACATACAAAAATATAATGTATGCAAAAATATAATGCAAGTTTTTTTAAAAAGATAACAAATTACATTTCAATTCCTATTTTTAACCAATAGGATTTATAAAAGTGTGCTATGTATTTTATAGTATAAATTACTTTTTAAAATTACCTGTTCATGGCTACAGCATACAATAACATGGCAGAAATGCTGTGGTGAAAGTTAACCTTTTGTTTCTTTTTTTTTTTTTATTAACTTGAGTATTTCTTATTTACATTTCGAGTGTTATTCCTTTTTCCGGTTTCTGGGCAAACATCCCCTAATCCCTCCCCTCCCCTTCGTTATGGGTGTTCCCCTCCCCATCCTCCCCCATTGCCGCCCTCCCCCCAACAATCTCATTCACTAGGGGTTCAGTCTTAGCAGGACCAAGGGCTTCCCCTTCCACTGGTGCTCTTACTAGAATATTCATTGCTACCTATGAGGTCAGAGTCCAGGGTCAGTCCATGTATAGTCTTTAGGTAGTGGCTTAGTCCCTGGAAGCTCTGGTTGCTTGGCATTGTTGTTCATATGGGGTCTCGAGCCCCTTCGAGCTCTTCCAGTCCTTTCTCTGATTCCTTCAACAGGGGTCCTGTTCTCAGTTCAGTGGTTTGCTGCTGGCATTCGCCTCTGTATTTGCTGTATTCTGGCTGTGTCTCTCAGGAGAGATCTGCATCTGGCTCCTGTCTGCCTGCACTTCTTTGCTTCATCCATCTTGTCTAATTGGGTGGCTGTATATGTATGGGCCACATGTGGGGCAGGCTCTGAATGCATCCCTGCACCTCTTGAAGCTGGGACAAATTGTGGGCTGAAGGTTTTGTGGGATACCTCCACTGGAAGTCCTGTTTATAGGAGATTGGCCAGGGTGTTTTATCATGGAAATAGAAACTAAGACATAAATAATTTGATTTCTTCACTTTTTCTTTTCCCACACTAATTTCCCTTAAAACACCTCAACAAAACCTACATACCACACACACACACACACATACACACACATACACACACACACACACACATACACACACACACACACGCTCATGCGTGTGTGCGAGAGACAGAGAGAGAGAGAGAGAGAGACAGACAGACAGACAGACAGACATTGGGGGGGTGCAGAGACATCAAGGCAAAGGAAACCAAAACAAGAACTCTGAAAACTGGGTTCATTTATTTAGAAGTGGTAAATTGAAATATATATATATATATTCATTCTAAATCCATGAAATTAGAACACTTATGAATGAACGCATAAATGAGCATGGTATTTCAAATTTAGAATATATTTTGATACTTAAAAATACATATTTGGGACAGTTAATGGAAGTAGAATTATAAAACCTTGCAACTGCAAAGGAACTCTGGGGTCATTAAATTAAGACCCTTCCTCTGGTTCTCTGCATGAAACAGACCTAGAAAAGCGAAATGACTATCTGATCTTGGCATCAAAATTGAGACCATGTTAGCTTACTCTGTCAAGTTTATTCATTACCCCATAGAAAGTTTCAGAAGAGAATAGATGATGTATGGTCAGACACTTGACTTGCCAAGCAATGTTCATATTCATCATCAATTACAAGCAAATAATCTGAACTCCAGATTGGAATTTCTGCTTGTAATCAGTATTAAGAATTGCTGTGCTGGGCAAGGGGCACCATTCACTGGAGAAAAAGAGGCACTGCCTGGGGACTTGCCTTCCTTTTCATACTTTATAAATGGCTTCTTAAATTCCCAACAACACTACCATGTTTAGCCAAAGAGGTTTCATTGCTGTGATTAAGTCCCACAAGAACAATGGAGAACCTGGGCTACTAATTAAGTACTAATTAAGTATGTCAAACATACACAGCAGAAGGCATAAAATATTGAAGTATTTGTTGAAAAATAAAGTAGTGCAAATGGCATTCCAATTAAATTATAAGCTCTTTGTTGATATGAACATCTATGCCTTATGGACTTGGCTCTGATTTGAGCAAAGCTCACTAATTGTAAGGCAGCGGAGCTGGGCACCATGTGTTACCTCTCAGAAGCTCTGTTGTAAGCCTTCTCTTGACAGAGAAATGAGTATCCATTTTAATCAAATATGAATACATCAAGTTCTATGGTCAAGAGGTCGTAATGTAAATTGAATCCTTCAATAAAAACCAAGAGAGAACATGCCATTTTCCTACCCTTCTCTATTCAACTGACCCTCAAATGAAAAAATTGTTTTCAAAATAACTGTGATTTGTAAAGGTATTGATGGGATACTGACATAAAATTATGCTTGACTCAAGGATGAGCTTTTATTGCTGTCATGTGGTTCCTTTGTCAGAAAGTTACCTTCCTGTTGCAGAATAACTGCCCCCCCTCTCCAGAATAATCCAATGCTTGCTTCTAGTTATAGGAGAAACCCAAAACCAAAATGTCATCTGTTCTCTTGAACTGCAGACTCAGTTTTATACTATATACAGATGTATAAGGATAATGCATGCCTGTAATCCCAGCATGAAGAGTTGGGGGCAGAAAGATCTGGGTGGTGTTCAAGGTCACCCTCAGGTACTCAGTTCAAAGGCAGAGGTTCTGTGTCAAAAGAGCAACAACAATAACAATAGCAGCAGACCATAAATCTTACGAACATCTGCAAGGCAGGTCAAGAAGTTATACAAGGAGCAAATAATCTGCCAGTCACATCACGTAGTTGTCAGAGGCCAGACCCATTCACTATTGATGGACTCAAGCTTCTTGTATTCCTTCTAAGACAAAGTATTTCTAGATTTTTGGAATAGTACAACAAATAGAGTTGCAATTGTATGATAAATATGGATGGGAAGCTGGGGACTTAAAAGCAGACTTAAAGCAATGAGCTGTGCTTACCAGTCTTGAGTGCAGAGTTGTAAGGAAGGTAATTATCCTTGTGTCTATTCATTTAGCATCTGCTCGTCAATCCCCACCATGGCAAGGCACCATTGAAAGCATTTGGAATGTAAATAAAATATCCCTGCATCCCTGAGCTATTGGCGTTTACAGTCTTGCACAGGGAAGCAGACAAGGATAACAAAATAAATCAATGGTTTGTCAGCTAAGAATGTGTGAATCACTTTGGGAAAAAGTAAATTAAGTAAGGGGAACATAAGAGTGGAACTTCATGTAGCTGGGTAAGGGGATCGAGTTGAGTTTTACGAAGCCCATGATTGTTGAGTCCAACTTCGAATAAAAATGAGACTGTCCATTCGGGTATCTGGGGGATGGATGTTTCATTGGGAGGAAAGAGCCAAGCAATTATCTTTGCTCTTTTTTCTTTGTCTAAAACAGTCTCCTCCTGATATAGCTGTCTCCTGAGAGGCTCTGCCGGAGCATGACAAATACAGAGGCGAATGCTCGCAGCCAACCATTAAACTGAGAACAGAGTCCCCAATGGAGGAGTCAGGGGAAGGACTGAAGGAGCTGAAGTGGTTTGCAACCCCATAGGAAGATCACCAATATCAACCAACCAGACCTCCCTGCCCCCAGGGCTCCCAGGGACTAAACCACCATCCCAAGAGAACACAGGGATGGACCTATGGCTCCATCTGCATATGTAGCAGAGAATGGCCTTGTCTGACATCAATGGGAGGAGAGGTCCTTAGTCCTGTCAAGGTTAGATGCCCCAGTGTAGGGGAATGCCAGGGCAGGGAGGTGGGAGGGAATGGGTGGGTGTATGGGGGAGCACCCTCATAGAAGCAGGGGGAGTAGTGGGTTTCTGGAGGGGAAAGGAGAAAAGGGGATAACATTTGAAATGTAAATAAAAAATCCAATAAAAAAACAAAACAAAACAAAACAAAACAAAAAAACCAGTGTCTCCTCCAGTCCAGACTAGCAATCAAGCCCACTCTGTGACCTCTGCCGCCCAGTCCTAGGATTACAGGCTTATGTCATCACTTTGTAAAAACACTAAAAAAAGCCTTGAATTTTGCAGTGAACCTGCTATACTATTGTTTAGTTCTAACAGAGAGAAGATGTGATTTGACCTTCACACGTAGAGGATCCTGTGTGTAAAATAGATTCTAGAGCAGTGGTTCTCAACCTTCCTAATGCCGAGACCCTTCAATACAGTTCTTCATGTTGTGGTGACCCCCAACCATGAAATTATTTTCATTGATACTTTTTTTTTTCAGAGCTGGGGACCGAACCCAGGGTCTTTCGCTCGCTAGGCAAGCTCTCTACCACTGAGCTAAATCCCCAATCCCTCATTGTTACTTTATAACTGCAATTTTGCTACTGTTGTTTTTTTAATCTTTATATTTAAGGTCTAACATGGTTTGCCAAAGAGAAGCAATCAATAAATACTGACATCTAAGAATCAAGAATCCTAAGTTATAACACATTAAGACACAAAACAAAATTACAGAAGGAAGTTTATTTCAAAAGCATAGGGGAACATTTACATTTAAACAAGGGGATACACAGGTGTCCTTGTGAAAGAAAAAGACTTATGGCATGAAGATTTTCTTTCAAATTTCTGACTAGGCAAGGGAAAGGAAGCAGAAGGATGAGGTCAAGTTACTTCTGCTTAGTTACAAATACCCTCAGACAAGAGAGGAAACATGATTGCGTTCAAACTTACATTGCTATAGTCCAGGTCATTTTTGTTCTTGAAATGGCTTTAGGCCATGGCTGACCTATCTCTGAGGTCCATAACGAGATGGTCAGAGTATTCAACTGGCGATCCCATGTGACTGTGTTCAGATTCCAAGGGAGCCTAGGTTCAGCTCAGTCCCGTGGAATGCTCAGAGTTTATTAACAGCACTCCTTAGTCAAGCTGACCAACTTCCTGTGTTCACTTGCATCATTCTAGACTTTCAGAAATATTTTCACTATAAATACGTGCAGTGATTCTCAGAAAGGAGATTGGTTTTTCCCCCAGGGTAGAAGTGATGTTAGTGAAGACACCTGTGTAGGAATCAAAACCTCAAAAAACAAAACAAAACAAAACAAAACAAAACAAAACACAAAAACCCAACAAAACAACAAACCACTAGAAATGTCATCTGAATTTCTGATTTTAATAGTAAACTTGGAGAAGGAAGATTAACTGTGAAACAAAAACGTATGAAACATTTAAATGAATAACAGAGCCCGGGCTACTAAAAATGCCCAACACAAGATACTCAGCAAACCTCCCTCATCTGTTGTCTTAATCCAAAGACTATTGGCTAACATGTATTAATCTGATTAACAACCTGAGAAGTTAAATTTTGAAACTGGCTAAAGCCAGCTGAGTGAGCAACTTTAGGTAGGTACTACGTCATCGTCACTTTCCTGGGTAGTCCTGGTTATTAAGTCTCCAAATCCTAGCCTATCCTGTGGGAACCTGTATTTACACCAGATCCAGCTATATTTCACCAACAGACTTGTCTCTGCAAAAACAGCTTTTGTTTTTAGTTTTAAACAATAATAACCATGTGAGTTCAACTGACTGAAACTCCTCCCTGCTGGAGTAAAAACCTAGATACCAAGTCAGTAATGGATTCAGCCTCAAAGGGATAATCACTATGTCAGATGACCCATTCTGAGAATTTAAAGTATTGATTTGTTGTACACTCAGGTTCTATAGCATGCATATACACACACAACATATGCTTATGTCCGTATGTATATTATGCACATGTACTCCTATTCAAATAATAAGACCCTGTATTCAAAGCTGTATCCCAAATTATGGAGAAGAGTGAACGGAGCAATGCAAAGCAGCTTCGTTCTAAAAGGCCCTTGACACTTGTACATTGTGAGAAGCTGGTGTTTAATTTCTATGACCCTTGGCAGGAATGTTACAAAACTGCCTAGCAACTTCATATAGAAAACAATGAAAGCAAAAGGTTAAGACTGATTATTACTCTTCTCCATGTACTGGGCAAAAAACTGTAACAGAATGGGGAGGAAAATAAGTAACATTTCAAAAAGTGATGATCTTTACCAGATCACAAGCTAGACTGAGTTTCCCACTGGAGTCAGTTCTCTATAACAAATCATCAAGATGTGCAAAAGCAAGATTCACAAGATGAAGTTCGGATAATGAGGATATTGTGAAAACAGGTCCAGGCTGCAGACAAAGCATCCAAAAATATTGTTCTGGTTTTACCTCAGACACAGCCATGGTCTTTCACAAAAGTAGATCATACTATAAAGGTAGAAAGAACATTGCATTTTCAACTGAAGGCAGCAGTCCTTTTAGGGATATTCCCAGCAATCCAATGAGTAGTAGTAGATTTAAGTGTAACAATCTCATGACAATGCTGGAAGTTTTCAGCCCAGCTTGATGAAAACTGTACAGTAAGCTCTCCACGCAAGTGAACTGCAGCTTGGCCTCTGCATTCCCAGCTTCTCTCCATCTCCTGCTTCTTCTGGAGGGAGAGGCATATACTCCAGTAACGTAACGAACTGTTTCCTTAAATTTGTTTCTAGCTTTTCCAGGTCATCACAAAATGAGCTCCTCTCTGCCAACAACTTTAATACTTCCAACTGTATATCGAGACCCTCCACTGGGGTCGTTGGGGTACTGAGATTAGGGAGAACCTGCTCGAGAAGTGTGTCACAAATTTTGTGGGATAGACATTTTTTAGAGACGAGGGGCACAGCCTGCCGGGTGCACTGCAGTACCCTGTCCACGCAGTCAGGGTGTGAGGTGCTGATGGTCTGCTCCAGGTCACCCTGTTCTGCCTCCAGCTCGACCACTCACTGACTGCAAGCTTTTTAACCCAGACAGTGTCTTCACGAACAAAACAAAGTCTTCACCAGTTACGTGTTCTAGGTCCTTCCTGGATTCAATGGGGGGGGGGTACTCCTCTATTTCCTCTGGGAGTGTCTTGAGTTTGGTGGACAGGAATTTAATTGCTCGTTCTCTAACAATGTCTTCTCCTTGAAGAATCTGGCTAAATAAACCACCTAATGTTCCTTTTACAGTCATCTTAAATATACTTAACAGAGCACTGTTCACCAAATTAAATTCTACAGAGTCATGTCTCTGCAGAAGCTGGGTCAGTACATCTGCTACTCTCGGAAGGTTTTCTCCTGTGGCAAACTGAGGCAGCTCTTTAATTGTTTGGTGTCATATCTGGGCTGACACATCTTTATCCTCACAGAGGTCTAACTGGGTATTGATAGCAGAATGAGCCAGCTCTGGAAAATTCTTAAAGAATTTTAGTATAAACTGAGCTGGTAATCGCTTTGCCTCAGTGCTGCCTTTCACACCATTCGGTATCACTTGGTGGGCACCTTTATGCTGGCCCACTTGCTCCATGGCATCGGAGAGATGAGCTAGTTCTAGGCCGCTCCCACTACCCTACACATCTTCAGTGTCAGTGTCAGTACCAGCTCCACGGGACTTATCCGAGCTGTCGACCACACTGTTATGCCCTTGGCTACTGTTATGAATTGTAATGTAAATATCTGATATGCAGGATACCTGATATATGACCCCCAAAGTGGGCATGACACATAGGTTGAGAACTGCTGTGGTAGAGCGTAGAAAGAGTGTCAGACGTAGGAGCTGTGAGGCTAGTAAGGTGATTCAGGAGAGCCATCTCAGTTGGGACAGTATTGGAGCCATGCGGGGGCGGGAGTCAACTGTGCAGAATGGCTACCGGAAGTGGGGCCAGGAGGATATGGGCGTGGGAAGAAAGGAGCATCTATAACACTGCCCCTGTTTATCTGAGCACCTGGAGAGATGGAGTTATAAATAAAGATTATCTCAACAGTGAACAGCTATGGATACTGTAGTTTGATGTCAAATGTATATGTAAAGAATTTAGTTGAAAATGTTAAGCCTGATATTCTGATAAAGTTTCTAAGAGAAGATGTTTAGTTAGAGTTTGAATAAATCTATATGAATTCAGAAAAGAAGACTGGGCTGAATATAAAACGCCAGTAGTCGCCATTGTCTACATAATTTTTCAGACCGTGCGTGAGAGAAGAGGAGAAAGTCAATAGGGTGGAGGGAGAAAGATGAGCAACAGTGCTGGATCTGGGGAGTGAAACAAACAAACAAAAAACCCTGAGCGTTTAGGAAGGGGACTCGGAGCTGGCCAGTGAGTGTAGAGATGGGTGAGCAGGGAGGCAGAACAGGAAGTGTGCACGCGGGGCCTCAATGCTTTCTATACTCAGTGCAATCACATTATACTGAGCACACGACATTGACTATTGGTTGGTTCCAATTTCTGAGAAACTGAGGCGTGGAAAAGCTGGAGGGAGGGGTCTAGGGAAGAGAGGAGTGAATGCAGAGAACTAATTCATCCAGCAGCTTTGCCTAAACTGAGAGATAACGGAGAGAGAGGCTGAGGGTGTAGCTCGGCCGGAGCAAGGCCAAACACAGCGTGAGCACAGCCCTGTGCACCATCCTTAGCAACAGCATAAACCGTGGTATGTACTCATGCTCTCTGAACTGGGGGGCAGGAGGGTGGAGGCTGGAGATTAGGAGTTCAAGGTTACCCTCAGTTACATGGCTGAGCTTGAGGCCAGCCTGGGCTACATACACATGCAACCCTGTGCCCGCCACTACTAAAACAAAGCCAAGCAAAGGAAGACAATAAATAAATAAATAAATAAAAACAAAAGAAATTGAGCTAAAATAAACATTCTCCAAGGCATGAAAATAAACAAGTTTGGATTTGGGAAAGGAACATTGTATGTTCAGGAGAATTATTCAATCCAGGGAATATGTTTTTTAAAAAACATTTTTAAATTTTTTTATATGTATAAGTGTTCACCTCCATGTTTATGTGTACCATGTGTATGCAGTGGCCTCGAAGGCCAGAAGATGGCATTAGATCCCCTGGAACTGGAGTTGCAGACACTTACGAGCCACCATATGGATGCCGGGAACAGAACTCCAGTCTTCTGCAAATGCTCTTAACCACCTTTCCAGCCGTGTGTATAGTCGTCTCGTACTAAGTCTGTGACAAAGCCTCTCCATCACATAGAGGGAGATTCAAGATAAATATTAGAAACGGCCTCCTGGCCATCTGGCAGTGAGACCAGGATATAACATCACAGGAAATTACCTGAAGTTATCCACCAACATTCGAGAGATAAGATCATAACACAACAGATGGCTTCGAATGCTTCCAGTGCCGAATGAGCTCCCAGAAGCACAACGGTCCGATGCACTCGCTCTTTTGGTTGCAGACTTTCTTCAGAGTGGGTTGGCTGAGAGTCTGGACCCCAGGCTGGCTGGCGTGTCAGCTGTCTCTGTTATAGTGGATACGAGCCATGTGGCCTACACCAGGCTACCTCAACTTTCTCTTTCCAAGTTTACACATTTGCAGAAAGATAATAAAGTAAGACTTTCCCCTGTCAGCTCTGAGAGCTAAATAGAACGACACAGCTTAACAGTGAGTGCTAGACCTTTGTGAACAGTGACGACTCTTGCCTTATATATGTTCATTTAATTCAGGTAAGCCGAGAGCACCGAGGGAGGGCTGCTTATTTACTTAGTACTTCAAACATTTTTATTACATGTAGTTATTTTCTGTGTGTGTATTATGTGTATATATGTGTATATATGTGTATATATGTGTATATATGTGTGCATGCCCTGATGGGCATATGAAGGTCAGACTTTTAAGAATTGGGCAGTAAGGGTGGGTGGATGGGGAGGGGAACATTCTTATACAAGGGGAGTGGGAGGGGTTAGAGTACTGGTAGACAGGAAACGGGGAAAGGGAATAACATTTGTAATGTAAATAAGAAATACTCAATTTTTAAAAAAATGGGGGAAAAAAAAAGAATTGGCTCTCTGCACTGTGTGGGTCCCAGGGATCAAAGTCAGGTCATCAGGCTTGGCTGGCTACCAGGGCCTTTACTCATTCAGTCATCTCAGAGTCCCAAGAACTGTTTATTTTATATTAGAATTATCAGGAATTGCAGGGTGCTTGTCACACAAGCTGTATTTAAAGGGACCCACAGAAAGCTTCTGCCTTGGCCAGATGAAGCTGGATTGAGACTCTACCGTAAGGGCTTTGAAATTACACCATGGTGACCTTCCAACCAGGGAGCTGGACTTGTCTGGACTGTGAATTGGTGGCTGGAGACAGTCCTGCTTTGGAGTTCACACTTTCTCTTTCTACACAGAGCTGTCCCTGAGTTCAAACTCAGACCAGAAAGCTGTAAAACCTGAGGGAGGCCTCACGTTTGGTTTGGAAGTGAGGGACGGAGTCAGCTTCAGTGAGGCCCTCCCTTCTAACTTTCTTTTCTCTAGTCTCTTGGTCACCTCTGTCAATCGTCCTCAGACTCTCACTTTCCACACGGCTTCTTACCTTTGTCACTCCTGGCTTTACCTCAGGGCCAGCTTGAGCCAAATTTGATGGTTTGGAAACCATCCTTTATTTTGATGGGCAGACGGCACAGCGTTCGCAGATCCTTAAGTGAAGAGCACTTCTCCAGCTTCCTTTGTTTTTTAACATACAAAAACAAAGACAAAGAACCCCCATGACACCAGGAACACTTGCGAAATGTCTTATTTCGAAATTCCCCCACAATTACTGGAACACACCATCCTGTCACACATGCTGGAAATGATAAGTAGTGACAGTTTTTAGTTATTCAGAAAATAAGCCACCAAACCTGGTGTGGTGCCATATGCCTATGGTTCCAGCACTCGGGAAGTGGAGGCAAGGAGAACAGAAGTTCATGATTATGCATTAGAGGGAGCTCCGATTCCAGCTCCCTCCCCAAAGGGGAACATTAAAAAGTTACACATTTGTTAAGGCTCAGGCTGATTGATTAAAATGTCAATAATCACAGAGGGGTGGAACATTTGGGGCCCAGGGTTATTTATCTTGCCTTACTTATCTTTAGCTTACAAAATAGATATTTATTAACTACCTTTGTGTTTGACCTAATGTCCTTGTGAATTAAAGCTGAAAATCCCCTTTTCTGGAATGCATAAACAGAGCCCATCACTTCCAGCAATACAAAGGCAAGAATGTTGTTGTGTAACATCTGAGGCTGTAACAGAAAACTTTCTGCTCTGCCTTCTCCCAGCTACCCAGTCTTACTAGCACTGTACTTTAACTCTACTAATGCCTTGACTTATAACTGTCTTTGTTCTCTTACTATGAAAACCTTTGAAATTGTTTATTGCATTGGAACATGGCATTTGGAGCAACCTGAACCTATCTACATCCCTGGGCCATGGCCACTTGTATCTGTCTCCAGGATAAATGTCTCACTGGACATGGAAGCTGTGTTTTTGCATCAGCAAAGGTCTGCCAGGCTGTTGTTGACCCTGTTCATTAAACTCATTAAAGAAAGGAAAAAGAAAAGTGGTCAGAAAGTCAGGGGAATCATACTGAAAAAAAAATCTGTAAATGGGTCTCAGAACTCACCAAATTGTCAGTTCTTGTGAGGTGATCACATGCTTTCTAGATTCATCGTTAGCAAGTTTTACTTCCATTCATTTTTATTGTATTTACTGATTAAATAGATGAGTATTTGCAAGCACATGAAAATGAAGCCTCACACTGAGACCCAGATACCATCATCCCAAGGTCTGAACTAAATGATTTACTTCAACAAGAGAGTGGTCCATCGAGAGGCTGAGTTCTTACCTAGAGACTCAATCATCTTACCTGAGACTGTGTGCATCTTACAAAGTGCAAGCTTCCACCTGACCATGGGGTGTGAGCACCAGAGTCAACCCTAGGAGACATCTAGTTCCTTCCATATAAAGACAGACAAGAGGCTGGACATTTCCCTCATGGACAGTGGGCCCCATCCCGAACCTGAAGCTCAGCTCTCAGCTTCTACAGAGACTGAGTCCTCTGCTCTGCCCATTACAGTGCCACCAGGACTAACCCATGGAGAAGAGATGTTGCTTCCTTCCACATACCTCTTGGATATGTTCTTATAATCTTACAAACCATCTCCTCATTCCGACTTGAGTGGCAGTTGGCTATTGCTGTCCATGGCCCTGCCTATTATGATCTGTTGCACACTCTACACACACACCTGACTCATCACTCCATACACACCCATTCTTACACTTGTACATGCCACACACCCTACACACTCACTCATACCCCACATTCACCCATACACTCACCCGTATCACACACCTACAGGTCCACACTCACTGATACCACACAACCCCTTGATACCCCACACGTGCACCCCCCCACACTCACATGCCTACACACCACCATTCCACACTCAACCCACCCATCAACCCACCCACACACCACACACTCAGTATACCCTCCTAGAAGGAAGAGGACACATCCTTTCCAGCTGTCACAGAAGCTTCCCCACTATATTTACTCATCAAAGGAGGAAGAAACCAATTTGGGAGAGTAAATAAATGGAAAGTGCTATGTAAATGCTTCTTGAGCATTTCTACATAGGGAAGAGTTCTATTTAAAAATGAAAGAAAATTAAAGTGAAAGAAGGGAAGAAGCCCAGAGGAATTAGGATACATTGTTTATTTGTATTGTAAGCTACAATTAAGTGGCACCATTTCTAAAGCCTTTAATTGAGGTGTGAGTGAAGAATGCTTGTATGTCTCCGTTTCATAAAGGATTTACCTCAAGAAGGGCACAGAACAAAGGAAGACAGGGGAACACAGTTAGCGAGTCTGTTCTGTGGTTTTACTGCCACAGCTGAGGTGCCTCCATAAACAGGGCGTGCAAGCGGGATACCTGGCCAGACACAAGCTCCAACTTGCTGAACTCTGTGAGAAATAAAATGTGGTTGAGATCTGGAGGAGTGTTACACAGACCTAGCTTCTTTTTTACTATAACATTTTTATTGATTCTTTAGAATTTTATTCGTATTTTGATCATGTTCTTCCCTGACTCCCCCCATATCCACGTTACCCCTCCCAATATGTCTTCTTTCTCTCTTTTTTTTTTTATTAACTTGAGTATTTCTTATATACATTTCGAGTGTTATTCCCTTTCCCGGTTTCCGGGCAAACATCCCCCTCCCCCCTCCCCTTCCTTATGGGTGTTCCCCTCCCCACCCTCTCCCCATTGCCGGCCTCCCCCCAACAGTCTAGTTCACTGGGGGTTCAGTCTTAGCAGGACCCAGGGCTTCCCCTTCCACTGGTGCTCTTACTAGGATATTCATTGCTACCTATGAGGTCAGAGTCCAGGGTCAGTCCATGTATAGACTTTAGGTAGTGGCTTAGTCCCTGGAAGCTCTGGTTGCTTGGTATTGTTGTACATATGGGGTCTCGAGCCCCTTCAAGCTCTTCCAGTTCTTTCTCTGATTCCTTCAGCGGGGATCCTATTCTCAGTTCAGTGGTTTGCTGCTGGCATTTGCCTCTGTATTTGCTGTATTCTGGCTGTGTCTCTCAGGAGCGATCTACATCCGGCTCCTGTCTGTCTGCACTTCTTTGCTTCATCCATCTTGTCTAATTGGGTGGCTGTATATGTATGGGCCACATGTGGGGCAGGCTCTGAATGGGTGTTCATTCAGTCTCTGTTTTAATCTTTGCCTCTCTATTCCCTGCCAAGGCTATTCTTGTTCCCCTTTTAAAGAAGGAGTGAAGCATTCACATTTTGATCATCCGTCTTGAGTTTCATTTGTTCTAGGCATCTAGGGTAATTCAAGCATTTGGGCTAATAGCCACTTATCAATGAGTGCATATCATGTGTGTCTTTCTGTGATTGGGTTAGCTCACTCAGGATGATATTTTCCAGTTCCAACCATTTGCCTACGAATTTCATAGACTCGTTGTTTTTGATAGCTGAGTAATATTCCATTGTGTGGATGTACCACATTTTCTGTATCCATTCCTCTGTTGAAGGGCATCTGGGTTCTTTCCAGCTTCTGGCTATTATAAATAAGGCTGCGATGAACATAGTGGAGTACGTGTCTTTTTTATATGTTGGGGCATCTTTTGGGTATATGACCAAGAGAGGTATAGCTGGATCCTCAGGCAGTTCAATGTCCAATTTTCTGAGGATCCTCCAGACTGATTTCCAGAATGGTTGTACCAGTCTGCAATCCCACCAACAATGGAGGAGTGTTCCTCTTTCTTCACATCCTCGCCAGCATCTGCTGTCACCTGAGTTTTTGATCTTAGCCATTCTCACTGGTGTGAGGTGAAATCTCAGGGTTGTTTTGATTTGCATTTCCCTTATGACTAAAGATGTTGAACATTTCTTTAGGTGTTTCTCAGCCATTCGGCATTCCTCAGCTGTGAATTGTTTGTTTAGCTCTGAACCCCATTTTTTAATAGGGTTATTTGTCTCCCTGCGGTCTAACTTCTTGAGTTCTTTGTATATTTTGGATATAAGGCCTCTATCTGTTGTAGGATTGGTAAAGATCTTTTCCCAATCTGTTGGTTGCCGATTTGTCTTAACCACAGTGTTCTTTGCCTTACAGAAGCTTTGCAGTTTTATGAGATCCCATTTGTCGATTCTTGATCTTAGAGCATAAGCCATTGGTGTTTTGTTCAGGAAATTTTTTCCAGTGCCCATGTGTTCCAGATGCTTCCCTAGTTTTTCTTCTATTAGTTTGAGTGTATCTGGTTTGATGTGGAGGTCCTTGATCCACTTGGACTTAAGCTTTGTACGGGTGATAAGCATGGATCGATCTGCATTCTTCTACATGTTGACCTCCCGTTGAACCAGCACCATTTGCTGAAAATGCTATCTTTTTTCCATTGGATGGTTTTGGCTCCTTTGTCAAAAATCAAGTGACCATAGGTGTGTGGGTTCATTTCTGGGTCTTCAATTCTATTCCATTGGTCTATCTGTCTGTCTCTGTACCAATACCATGCAGTTTTTATCACTATTGCTCTGTAATACTGCTTGAGTTCAGGGATAGTGATTCACCCTGAAGTCCTTTTATTGTTGAGGATAGTTTTAGCTAACCTGGGTTTTTTGTATTCCAGATGAATTTGCAAATTGTTCTGTCTAACTCATTGAAGAATTGGATTGGTATTTTGATGGGGATTGCATTGAATCTGTAGATTGCTTTTGGTAAAATGGCCATTTTTACTATATTAATCCTGCCAATCCATGAGCATGGGAGATCTTTCCATCTTCTGAGGTCTTCTTCAATTTCTTTCTTCAGTGTCTTGAAGTTCTTATTGTACAAATCTTTTACTTGCTTGGTTAAAGTCACACCGAGGTAATTTATATTATTTGGGTCTATTATGAAGGGTGTCGTTTCCCTAGTTTCTTTCTCGGCTTGTTTCTCTTTTGTGTAGAGGAAAGCTACTGATTTATTTGAGTTAATTTTATACCCAGTCACTTTGCTGAAGTTGTTTATCAGCTTTAGTAGTTCTCTGGTGGAACTTTTGGGATCACTTAAATATACTATCATATCATCTGCAAATAGTGATATTTTGACTTCTTCTTTTCCGATCTGTATCCCCTTGATTTCCTTTTGTTGTCTGATTGCTCTGGCTAGAACTTCAAGAACTATATTGAATAAGTAGGGAGAGAGTGGGCAGCCTTGTCTAGTCCCTGATTTTAGTGGGATTGCTTCAAGTTTCTCTCCATTTAGTTTAATGTTAGCAACTGGTTTGCTGTATACGGCTTTTACTATGTTTAGGTATGGGCCTTGAATTCTTATTCTTTCTAGGACTTTTATCATGAAGGGGTGTTGAATTTTGTCAAATGCTTTCTCAGCATCTAATGAAATGATCATGTGGTTTTGTTCTTTCAGTTTGTTTATATAATGGATCACGTTGATGGTTTTCCGTATATTAAACCATCCCTGCATGCCTGGGATGAAGCCTACTTGATCATGGTGGATGATTGTTTTGATGTGCTCTTGGATTCGGTTTGCCAGAATTTTATTGAGTATTTTTGCGTCGATATTCATAAGGGAAATTGGTCTGAAGTTCTCTTTCTTTGTTGTGTCTTTGTGTGGTTTAGGTATAAGAGTAATTGTGGCTTCATAGGAGGAATTCGGGAGTGATCCATCTGTTTCAATTTTGTGGAATAGTTTGGATAATATTGGTATGAGGTCTTCTATGAAGGTTTGATAGAATTCTGCACTAAACCCATCTGGACCTGGGCTCTTTTTGGTTGGGAGACCTTTAATGACTGCTTCTATTTCCTTAGGAGTTATGGGATTGTTTAACTGGTTTATCTGTTCCTGATTTAACTTTGGTACCTGGTATCTGTCTAGGAAATTGTCCATTTCCTGCAGATTTTCAAGTTTTGTTGAATATAGGCTTTTATAGTAAGATCTCATGATTTTTTGAATTTCCTCTGAATCTGTAGTTATGTCTCCCTTTTCATTTCTGATTTTGTTAATTTGGACACACTCTCTGTGTCCTCTTGTTAGTCTGGCTAAGGGTTTATCTATCTTGTTGATTTTCTCAAAGAACCAACTTTTGGTTCTGTTGATTCTTTCTATGGTCCTTTTTGTTTCTACTTGGTTGATTTCAGCTCTGAGTTTGATTATTTCCTGCCTTCTACTCCTCCTGGGTGTATTTGCTTCTTTTTGTTCTAGAGCTTTTAGGTGTGCTGTCAAGCTGCTGACATATGCTCTTTCCTGTTTCTTTCTGCAGGCACTCAGTGCTATGAGTTTTCCTCTTAGCACAGCTTTCATTGTGTCCCATAAGTTTGGTTATGTTGTACCTTCATTTTCATTAAATTCTAAAAAGTTTTTAATTTCTTTCTTTATTTCTTCCTTGACCAGGTTATCATTGAGTAGAGCATTGTTCAATTTCCACGTATATGTGGGCATTCTTCCCTTATTGTTATTGAAGACCAGTTTTAGGCCGTGGTGGTCCGATAGCATGCATGGGATTATTTCTATCTTTCTGTACCTGTTGAGGCCCGTTTTTTGACCAATTATATGGTCAATTTTGGAGAAAGTACCATGAGGAGCTGAGAAGAAGGTATATCGTTTTGCTTTAGGATAGAATGTTCTATAAATATCTGTTAAGTCCATTTGGCTCATGACTTCTCTTAGTCTGTCTACGTCTCTGTTTAATTTCTGTTTCCATGATCTGTCCATTGATGAGAGTGGGGTGTTGAAATCTCCTAATATTATTGTGTGAGGTGCAATGTGTGTTTTGAGCTTTAGTAAGATTTCTTTTACATATGTAGGTGCCCTTGTATTTGGGGCATAGATATTTAGGATTGAGAGTTCATCTTGGTGGATTTTTCCTTTGATGAATATGAAGTGTCCTTCCTTATCGTTTTTGATGACTTTTAGTTGAAAATTGATTTTATTTGATATTAGAATGGCTACTCTAGCTTGCTTCTTCCGACCATTTGCTTGGAAAGTTGTTTTCTAGCCTTTCACTCTGAGGTAGTGTCTGTCTTTGTCTCTGAGGTGTGTTTCCTGTAGGCAGCAGAATGCAGGGTCCTCGTTGCGTATCCAGTTTGTTACTCTATGTCTTTTTATTGGGGAGTTGAGGCCATTGATGTTGAGAGATATTAAGGAATAGTGATTATTGCTTCCTGTTATATTCATATTTGGATGTGAGGTTATGTTTGCGTGCTTTTCTTCTCATTGTTTTGTTGCCAAGACGATTAGTTTCTTGCTTCTTCTAGGGTATAGCTTGCCTCCTTATGTTGGGCTTTACCATTTATTATCCTTTGTAGTGCTGGATTTGTAGAAAGATATTGTGTAAATTTGGTTTTTTCATGGAATATCTTGGTTTCTCCATCTATGTTAATTGAGAGTTTTGCAGGATACAGTAACCTGGGCTGGCATTTGTGTTCTCTTAGGGTCTGTATGACATCAGTCCAGGATCTTCTGGCCTTCATAATTTCTGGAGAAAAGTCTGATGTGATTCTGATAGGTCTGCCTTTATATGTTACTTGACCTTTTTCCCTTACTGCTTTTAATATTCTTTCTTTATTTTGTGCGTTTGGTGTTTTGACTATTATGTGACAGAAGGTGTTTCTTTTCTGGTCCAATCTATTTGGAGTTCTGTAGGCTTCTTGTATGCCTATGGGTATCTCTTTTTTTAGGTTAGGGAAGTTTTCTTCTATGATTTTGTTGAAGATATTTACTGGTCCTTTGAGCTGGGAGTCTTTACTCTCTTCTATACCTATTATCCTTAGGTTTGATCTTCTCATTGAGTCCTGGATTTCCTGTATGTTTTGGACCAGTAGCTTTTTCCGCTTTACATTATCTTTGACAGTTGAGTCAATGATTTCTATGGAATCTTCTGCTCCTGAGTCTCTCTCTTCCATCTCTTGTATTCTGTTGGTGAAGCTTGTATCTACAGCTCCTTGTCTCTTCTTTTGGTTTTCTATATCCAGGGTTGTTTCCATGTGTTCTTTCTTGATTGCTTCTATTTCCATTTTTAATTCCTTCAACTGTTTGATTGTGTTTTCCTGGAATTCTTTCAGGGATTTTTTCGATTCCTCTCTGTAGGCTTCTACTTGTTTATTAATGTTTTCCTGTGTTTCTCTAAGGGAGTTCTTCAAGTCTTTCTTGAAGTCCTCCAGCATCATGATCAAATATGAGTTTAAAACTAGATCTTGCTTTTCTGGTGTGTTTGGATATTCCATGTTTGTTTTGGTGGGAGAATTGGGCTCTGATGATGCCATGTAGTCTTGGTTTCTGTTGCTTGGGTTCCTGCGCTTGCCTCTCGCCATCAGATTATCTCTAGTGTTACTTTGTTCTGCTATTTCTGACAGTGGCTAGACTGTCCTATAAGCCTGTGTGTCAGAAGTGGTGTAGGCCTGTTTTCCTGTTTTCTTTCAGCCTGTTATGGGGACAGAGTGTTCTGCTTTCGGGCGTGTAGTTTTTCCTCTCTACAGGTCTTCAGCTGTTCCTGTGGGCCTGTGTCTTGAGTTTACAAGGCAGGTCACTTGCAGCAGAAAAGTTGGTGTTACTTGTGGTCCTGAGGCTCAAGTTTTCTCGTGGGGTGCTGCCCACGAGCTCTCTGTGGCGGCAGCAACCAGGAAGATCTGTGCCGCCGTTTCCGGGAGCTTCAGTGCACCAGGGTTTCAGATGGCGTTTGGTGTTTTCCTCTGGCGTCCGAGATGTGTGCAGAGTGCAGTCTCTTCTGGTTTCCCAGGCGTGTCTGCCTCTCTGTAGGTTTAGCTCTCCCTCCCACGGGATTTGGGTGCAGAGAACTGTTTATCCGGTAGATCCCTTCTGGTTCTGGCAGTGTCTCAGACGCAGCGGTCCTGCTGCTCTTGGGCCCTCCTCCTTGGGAACCCAGAGGCCGTATACATTTTCCTCTTGGGCCAGGGATGTGGGCAGGGGTAGTCAGTGTTGGTGGTCTTTTCTGCTCTGCAGCCTCAGGAGTGCCCACATGACCAGGCGGTGGGGTCTCTCTCCCACGGGGTCTGGGAGCAGAGAGCTGCTGAGGGCCGGGGTCCACGGGTTTGGGACTCCCGGTAAACACAGGAAGTGCCCGGTCCTAGAGGAATTTTGCCTCTGTGTGTCCTGAGTTCACCAGGCAGGTCTCTTGCAGCCGAAAAGTTGGTCTTACCTGTGGTCCCAAGGCTCAAGTTTGCTTGAGGGGTGCTGCCTACGAGCTCTCCGAGGCGGCAGCAACCAGGAAGACTTCTTTCTCTTTTAACCCAAGGTGTACGTTTTGTGCACTGTGGGCCACCCAGTAGGGGTTGTTCAATCTACCAAGGGCCACACCCTTAAGGAAAAACAACTATTCCGTCTTCCAGCCATCTACAGTCCAGGGCTCCTCAGTTAGGGATAGAAGCTCGTGAGCCCCTCACTCCTTCAAGCTTCAGTGTTGACTCTCTTGATCTTATGCAGGAAGCCGCAGCTATTGCTAGCATGTGAATAGCGCATTCCTGTCCTGCGCAGAAGACAATATCTCAACCCTGTCCTCTTTAACTTCTTACAGTCTTCTCTGGACCTTCTTCCATCACAGGGCTGCTGTCTTAGTGGGACAAGAGTGTGATAAATGTGATGTGGACATCCCACTGGTGGCCAGCAGTCCACTGACATTTACTTATCCTCCCTATTTGACCAATTGTAACATTCTGTATTAAGTGCCTTCCACGGAACAACAGAACTTCCCTGATGAGGTCTGAGGTCTGCAAACAGCTGGCAGGTTTTTAACTGACCTTTCATAAAAGGTGGGGGATCCTCCGAAAATGGGGGCCGGGAGTTCCTTATTTTTCTGATCTAGACGTTGGCTGGTAGGTGTGAGCAGGCACTTAGGCAGCAGCATTGTGTGCATCCTCCAAGGGGATGTAAACAGCTCGCTCTGTGTCTTACGTTTTAGCTTACCGCCACGTCACAGGAAGTACCTACGGCCATTCCCTTTGCACTCTTACAGCCTTGCAGAAGATAGGGATGTTTTCAGACTCCCGCCTCTGGTTAATTCCCTAAAGCCGTTTTCTTGGGATTGTTCGTTGAGGTTCTGCCTCTAAGCACTGGCTTGCTGGTCACTGGCAGGACACCAGCACTTCCTTTGGTCCTCAGTACTGAACAAAGTAGACAGAATCCTGTGGCAGAGGAGCCGGAGAGATGGGTCAGTGCTTAAGAGCACTGGATGCTTTCCCAGAGAACCTGGGTTCAACTCCCAGCACCCACATAGTGGCTCACAACCATCTGTAACTCCAGTCCCAAGGAATCTGACTTCTTGTGGCCATCTTAGGTACTGCATGCATGTGGTACACATACATGAATGCAGGCAGAACACCCATATGTATAAAATAAGGGGGGGAAATGCACCCTTCTTGCACAAGCCACATGATGAAATCTCTAGCCTCAGCAGTGACTATGGACCTTCGATGGGGTGTTCCTCACTTAGCCCTGTTGGGATCTCTCCTGAGATGAGTGGCATCCTGACTAACCACCAACAGCAGCATGGGGCTTCCTGGTGTTTATGATATGGGCGCTGTAGAAAAAGCTCCCCATCTTACTCTACAGTATTGGCTTGCTTGTGAAAACATTCCATTTTCTTGTCATGAGGACCCAACCTATCCCATTCTTCTAAATCGAACAGATCTCCCACACAGAAGCTTCCTCCAGGCATTCGGGGAAGTTCAAGCCATCTTCCAGGCCAAAGACAATACCCAGTTCTAGGTCCAGAATGGCAATAAACTATGCAAGAAGTTTTGTGCCATGACATTAGAATTCTTTCTAAACTGTAGTATGAATATTTATCTACAAAAGAAAGAGCTAACCTGTGATGAAGAACAGTAAGAGTCTATAGAAAAATATATATTCATTTTGCAAGGGTAGAGATAAAAGAGACAGAGACGGGAGGGAAAAAAAGAACTTCATGTAGGAAATAACACAAATTGGGATTTTAAAGCTTGCTAATGAGGGTCATAAATTCCAGTAAAGATGCTATCTGTGCAGACTAAAAAGCACAACGGCATCTGATATTTTACTGGGTGAAAACTGTGTTGACTTTAGTCAACAAACAGCTCTTCATCTAAAAACACACACTAAGCAAAAAGTCCTATTTGGTGATGCTGATCACCGAAAGAATTATTCTTTGACTCTGTGCTCAGTAGGGTGTGGAAGGACAATTTTCTCTGATGGCTGCATGTTTGGCCAAGAGCCACAGTGAACACCCATGAGCGCTCAAAACAATTAGAAAGGACTCATTCTGAATCAGCAGGTGTCCATGAATAGGGGGATTTATTAATTTGCCCTGATTGAAAAAATGCTTAAAACACAGGCTTGGAACTGGAAAAGCCAGTGAGCAAGAGAGAACACAACTATGTCAATTAAATGTCCAAGGACTCCAGAACATGTAGATATTCACAGGAAGTATAGTTGATTAATACTGTGTGGAATTTTTAAAAGCCACTTTAAAAGTTTGATAAATTTTTACTTTATATTTAACTATTATTTTTTATAATTTTTCATGTACAACTTTTAAATCTCAAGTGAAGTCTTAAAATTTTAAGTAAAAATTTTTAAATTATAAGTAAAATCTAATTACATTTTTCCACTTCTCTTTCCTTCCTCCAGTCCCACCCATGTTTCCTCTGACTCCCTGTCAAATTGATGGCCTCCTTTTTCTTTGATTATAATTGCTCTATGTATCTTTATCTCTCTCTATGTAAGCGCACATAAATTCAGCGTGGTGACTCCATTTGGAGTTGCTCGTTTGAATATGACTTCAGGACTGACCACATTGTATTGGAGAACCCGTTAGAGTGTTTATTCTAATAACCTAATTCTTTCTCTCTGCAGTCCTTAGTTGTCTGGAGTTCTTTGTCTGGAATTGAGAGCCCCGAGGTTTCCCCTTTGCTTGGTGTATCCATTGGTGTTGTCCTGGTTCAGTCAGCCATACCGTTGAGATATATTTTATCACACAAACTGGGCTTTGTAAAAATATAGAAATACACAACTCAGAAATATTGGACCTGTTTGGTATTCATTCAGGATGCCTTTTCCTTGAGAGACTTTTTTTTTTAAGTTTTCAATTTGAACTAAAACACCACATAAATACCCAGAAAAGATGGCCTATTTTACAATAAATAAATCTTGAGGGCTGGACTGATGGCTCAGCAGGTAAGAGCAGCATAAATATAAGCTGCTCTTCAGTGGACCAGCACCCACATGGGAGTTCATAGTCATCTGTAATTCCAGTGTCAGGAGATCCAGTCATTAAACATGCACATGGTACATGTACAGGGGAACTCATACACATAAAATAAAATCATTCAAAAATTCAAAAGATATAGCTTTCTTACATAATTTTTATTAAGTTAAAAATTTCCATGGAAACACTGGAGTATATACTGACTTTCTTTTATACACCAGTACTCCCAAGTTGTGGTACTGTATGTAGCCATGTGACATAGATATGGGCCATTCATTCGTTTTTAGAATTGTGATCAAGGGGTCAGGCCCTCTGCATCTCTTTGTGGGGAATAGTTTTACACATAGCTTTGAGGGAGAGGGAGGCACAACCCAGGTGTTGCTATTTATTTCACAAGTGCGATTAGCGACAAGTGTTTCCACCGGCATCCATAGAGCCTCGGCCTATTGTTTCAACTAATAATCATCTGGCCAATACTGGAAGCTGATGAGGTTACAGTGTATGGCTGAAAGCTATGTTTCTTGTAGTGACTTTGAGTTCCTTGATTTCGAAAACATTTTAGTGGCAAATTGTGGAAATGAAAACCTCCTAGATTTTCTTTCTTTAAAAAAGTTTTACCGTCACTAATTTATTTCCAGAATTTGCCCTCTTTCCACGATGTAAAAGTATGTCTTGAAGTCACTGAATGACATTATCATACTAGAAACTAATGTCTGGCGGAAAAGTGTGCCGCATATCCAAAGTCTGGTAGACAAAGAGAAAGCTATGTGAAAAAGTTTGATTACAGCTGTGGAGCACGCTGGAAATCATTGTTGACTGGACCATCTGCTCTTGTTTCCTGCAAACACACACACACACACACACACACACACACACACACACACACACACACCATTTAAATAATCACATATCTATTTTTCTCACCTAGAAAATGAGAGAAAGCCAGCAACCAACATCTACTCATTAGACAGGGATAACGATCAGGAGGGAATTCTCTGAATACTCACTATGCATGTTAAACTTGTCTTCCGAGTCTGCAGTTAGATTTTACTTCAGGATTTAGGCATAATAAGTACAGTTTTTGTCATTTGGAAATTTTCCTGAAATGTATTCTGCACATCTATTTATCTGTTTCCGACTCAGTTCACTTCTTACCCACCAGGCTCTCTGAGCGGCCACGTGATCCCAAGACCACGCCCCGACTTCCCACAATCACTCAGCAGCAGCTAGGTCTGGCCCTTCTCTAGCCTTTTCTACTTGTACAGACCTCAAAAGCATACTTCCTCCCCCAGATTGAGGGCTTGTGTCATTCCTTCACTGACATCCATTTCTTCTCCCCCTTTCTTCTTGAAAACTCTGCCTTACTGTAAAGCGTCTCTGTATACCATTTCTCTGAGGCCCCAGCTCCACATTCCAAGTCCATCACCAACTCATTTCCTACAGAAAACTGTCTTCTCCTGCTTTATTTTGTTATAATTGTGTGTTTGTGTATGGACAAACATATGTATGAGGGTGACTCTGTATGTGAGTGTGTGTGCGCACGTGTGTGTGAGTGTGCATGTGCATGTGTGTGTGTGTGTGTAGACCAGAGGTAAACTTCAAGTGTACTTACCAGTTACCATCAGCTAACTCTCTCTCTCTCTCTCTCTCTCTCTCTCTCTCTCTCTCTCTCTCTCTCTCTGCCTTTCTGTCTGTCTCTTTCTCCCTCTGTTTTTTCTGTCTTTGTCTCTCCCTCTCTCTCTTGTCCAGTGCTGAGGGAGAGACAGGTAGATTCCTAGGGCTGGTAGATTCCAGCCGGGCTTGCCTACTTGCTAAACGAGGAGACCTTGTCTCAAAAATGAAATAAAATAAATTAAAATAATACTAGAGGTTGACTTACAGGCACATTCATGTGCAGGTGTGCCTACATAGACAAAGCCACCAAACACATATGTACACATGCACACACATGAATGGACATACAAACTTAGGGACAGACCTCACATAATTTGCTTTTATAAAGAATGTTTGGGGCCATCTTAGAACTGCTCAGGGAGTGGGCCAGCAAACATATTTTAGGGCTAATAAGCTCAAGACTGTGCCTACGAGTACCTGTGGGACTCCTCTCTCTCCTGAAGAGTAATTCTAAGCATGGCTTCCTAGAGTGTGAAGAACACAGTCACGTTTGGTAGCCAGCAGTCACCGGAGAACCTGGTGGTAAGCACATGCTTCCTGTCTCTGGCTGCTGGACTGACTGTGGGAGTGGAATTTCTTTGACAGCACAGGCTGACTCACCCAGGTCAAGTGTGGTGACATGCTTAAGACAACAGACCATTACCCACAAGTGGTGGGAACTAAGTTTCCATTGTCCTCTTGCCCCACTTGTCCTGGAAGTGCACAGAGCTGAGTCATTCTAATGGGGAGCTTGAGACTGGGTAATGGAGGGGTGATACCTTTGGTGATCCCAGCCTGATAAACCTCTGGTCAACGAATAAGGAAAGCACGCTTGGGGAAGCTCTGCCTCTCCTCTCTCTCTTTTTCCATTGGAAAAGAACTGAGTGGATTCCTTTTATTTCAAAGGAGGGATCAGGACACACAGAAGCTCAGCTTCAATGCAAGCTTGAACATTTCCAGGTGGCTGAACACACAATTCTGTGCTGTCCGCGGACGGCTGCGCAGTTCTGCGTTTGAGCACCGGGGACTCCTTTGCTGCTGGGCACGGGTCACTGATGATCATACCCTGCAAGACTGCGATGAGCTAAAAGAAGTGGTGTTTGGAGATGAATGCATCTCCGCGTCAGTGATGATTGAGTTTTGTGTTGTCCTTTCAGGCACACTGTAAAATGCGTTTGCTGGGGCTCATTGTTTACTTGACCTGGTTTGTGTCAGCGCCCGGATCCTCTCAGCAATCTGGGACTTCCTGTCTGTGGACTCTAAGGCTTCTCCACTTGGCAGATGATCTCAGACCAACCCTCCTGTCCAGCTAAACATTCTGCTTCTTTCTCGAGGTTATAGCCTCAGCGAACATTTTCCCTCTAGTTTTTAGGTCATTCTCTTACCTTAGGGTTGTTTTCAACATTATAAACCTAATTCTCTCTCCTTTGCTTTCTCCCATTTGCCCACGTCACTCAGTTTTTCTCTGGGGCAATAATTGATTACGTAGGTCCTTCCAGTGTTTCTCAAACCCGAGCTTCCGGTTCCGCCATTCTTTTTGGCTTTCCCACACCGTACCAGCCAGGCCTGCTTCTGTTTACGCTACCGTGTCCCATGTCTTTCACATCGTCGTCTTTTCCTTAAGCCTTCCATTCTTCATAGTCATCCTGCAGACTAGAACCTAGCAGGTGGCTTCCTTCCCACACACCCTTGTCTAAAATCCGCTTCCGTGATTGTGGTGATTTGTTTATATAAAAGGGAGGACTTTTTTTTTTTAAGTTTTAAATGTATAAGCCTCAAGTGTGAAAAATAAAAAAATCAGATATTAGATGAGTGATTTGGTTAATTTCCGTTTTTAATGGATAAATCAATCACACAGAACTTGTCTCTGTGTTCTGTTGTCTGCGTAGTTATTTGGGTGAATTGTGACTTCAGTGCCACACAGTCGGCTACAGATGTCCAGATATGGGGTCTGGGTTACTGATGCTTCTGTGACTTCTCATCCAGTTATGGCGGAGCAGTTATAGTTCGCACCCAGACTTGGGAACTACACCAGGAGAATCTCCAATATCTGCTAAGCTGACAGAGCAGACATGGCAAAAGCTAAATACATAGAAAGAAGGAAAGGAAGCAAGAAGGGAGGGAAGAGGGAGGAGAGAGGGAGGTAATATTTAGAAAAGGGGAGCAAAGAAATGGGATGAATGAGATGCAATGGAGAAAAGAAAAATCCTTGCAGGGAAAAGCTTTAAAATATAATTCCAGAACGCTGTATGTGCTGCCTGCATCATGGAGCCTTTCTCTGAGCTGAAACGCATGAGCAACTGTGGATTGGTTTTCTGACTTCCAAGATGTGTGTGCATGAAGTGCCCTGTCTCCGAAGCTGTGTCACAAGCAGCTATAATGTCCTCCCAGGAAATGGAAGTCATATTTGTTACATACATGATGACAACTGGGTGTTAAAATTTAGTTTGGAGGTCATCAAAAATTCCAGAATTTGGCTCTGTGCACTTTGGTTGTGGGATATGTGGTGAGGACCCATAAGCTGTGGGGCCACACACGTCAGCTCAGGGACAGCTGCTCAGCTGTGGACAACCTAGAAAAGGGGGCAGTGAGGAACTGAAGTCTGGGTTCTCAGAATGCTGTGAGTGCAGGGATATTTAGATGGTTTGTTTGGACAACATGAAGTACCTGTTTCACTTGTCCCAGACATTCTGAATACACTTCCTTAAGAGGAATTTGATTTCAGGTAAGGTCTTGAATCAGGGATGACAATGATGGCTGTCACAGTAGTGAGTACACTGTGGTCACTGTGGTCACCATCACAGAAGTGAGTACACACTGTGGTCACCATCACAGAAGTGAGTACACACTGTGGTCACCATCACAGAAGTGAGTACACACTGTGGTCACCATCACAGAAGTGAGTACACACTGTGGTCACCATCACAGTAGTGAGTACACACTGTGGTCACCATCACAGTAGTGAGTACACACTGTGGTCACCATCACAGTAGTGAGTACACTGTGGTCATTGTGGTCACCATCACAGAAGTGAGTACACACTGTGGTCACCGTCACAGAAGTGAGTACACACTGTGGTCACTGTGGTCACCATCACAGAAGTGAGTACACACACTGTGGTCACCATCACAGTAGTGAGTACACACTATGGTCACCATCATAAAAGTGAGTACACTGTGGTCACCATCACAGAAGTGAGTACACACTGTGGTCACTGTGGTCACCATCACAGAAGTGAGTACACACTGTGGTCACTGTGGTCACCATCACAGTAGTGAGTACACGGTGGTCACCATCAGAGAAATGAGTACACTGTGGTCACCATCACAGAAGTGAGTACACCGTGATTAGGTCATTTCCCTTTGAGGTCAGTAATAGCAGCCACAAGACGGGCTAGTGCATTGTGATTTTAAAGGACATGAACATGCAGGACTTGATTGGCAGATTAGAAGACACCATGGCTTTATGGAAGCCATGTTGTGAAGAGAACCAAATGCAGAAGAAGTGGGTGAGGGAAGAATGGAAGAATCGCTATTTAAATTTATTTAAATGTATTCAAGTTAGGATTTGTTTCCGATTCACAGGGCCACTCTTAGTTTTGGTGATCAAGATCCTAGTATTTAGCACTAGGGTTTAATCAATATTGTGAAAAATTTATAGAAAAGATGACATTTAAATTATTTTCCTCTCATTAAATGTTTCAAAGAGGAAGTAGGGATGGACACCAGGCACATTCTGACTTAACGTTTGTGTTTAGGAGAATGAGGGAGCCCAGGGAAGTCCTCACAGGCATCAGGGGCCTCGACAAGAGTATCGAACTGAACTGCACATGTCTGTAAATATCTGCCACAGCTTAGGAACCCCAGAAATTCTGCCATTAGGTGAGACGCTGGGACACTTGACACTCAGTCAGTGATGCTTGTCTTGTTGACAGCCTCTCTCGCCTGCTGTGAAATCAGACTTCATAAATGAGAGAAGCTGTCTGCAGAGACCGAGAACACCAGCTTGCAACGTGCTGCTGCTGCCTTTAGGAGATTTCTGTGTGATTGTGTCTGAGATGCTGGGGACACACGTCTGCATAAAGGACGCTGAGGAAATATGGATCTGTTCTTTGCCTGCCTGTGTCAGAGCCGAATGTGCTGTGAATAATTACAGTTCTGTACTGGAGAAGCCCGTGAAAAGGGCTGTTACGCCATTAAGAAAAATGTTAATAAAACTGTAATGTGGATAGAATGTACTTTTAAACATCATATCTGATATTGCTGATTACAAGTTCAGAAAAATTAACCGACTTATCTGCTCGGAAGGGATTAGATGATAAAAATCACTTACAATTTCTCGTATATCACATAGCTGGTGTTATGCTGTGCTTTACTCCATAAAATGTGAAAACTTTGGTTTTACTTTGAAAAAAATCATTTTTCTTTACATTTGATGGAAATATTGCTGATGATGCTGAGGCTGATTCAAGGTCATGGAGATTACCAAGGTAAATCTACCTAAAAGTAAAAATCAATGGTTGATAATAGAATCCTCAAATTTCCTCAATTCCTACGACTTGAATACAACTTTAATAGACATGTAATGATTAAAAAGCAGTTTCTCTGCAAAGATATGGCCATGTTTCTGCAGAAGCAGTATCCCTCTAAAATGCACACAGACTATATCAGCATTCTTCTAAAATGCACACACACACACACACACACACACACACACACACACACACACACACACACTATAACAGCAGATTTTATATGGGACACTTTATAAACCACACAGTAATTCTTTCCATGGACCTCTGACACCTAGGTCCAGCCCACGCTGCTCAGCGTCTTTCAGAGGAATAGAGGGGAATGTGCCTGCATCTACAGACCCTTCATACCACGAACCAAGGACAAATCCCCTTTACTTATTAATTTGAGGGCAAAGCATTCTTTTGTCTTATTTGTGTTTCAAATGAGAATTTCTCTGATATCAGTGAAGTGGAGGCCTCAGAGGTTTTATTGGTCACTCGGGCTTTTCTGTGAGTGCACGCCTGGCTCCCAGGCCTCCTTGCTTCTACTCACCAGCAGCTGTTGGGCATGTTTTTCCTTCTCAGCCTATGCGTACTCTGTTAAGAAGCTAGGGTACTCTCCCATGGGCTGTTGGGGTGCTTCTGTGAAAGTTAATATTATTGGATGCCAAGAGTTGTTAAGTAGAAAAATAATTTATTGTTTGTGATACCTGATGTTTATTGCAGTCACTGTGTCTGCCTTTTTTCGGACTGAGGCTCCTGTCACACTGCTCTGACATCGTCTGACTATGTGATTCACAGCACCAGAGACGCTCAGGAACCCTCGCCTACATATGATAATGCACCTCCACACTGGTGAGATGGTCAGGGGGGAAATGGAGAATCCTGTCTTGTATTTGTGAAAATGGCATCTATTTCGATGTGTGTGGGGGTGATCAAGGCTCAATGAGATGAGGAATATTCCCTCTTCAGCATTCTGCGTAGTTGGAGGCCAAGCCTTTTGCCCCTGTAGCAACACTGCCATCTGCCAGGTTCCTGACTGAGAACCGTACAGGAGAGCTCGAAGGACAACAGCACCTTCCTAATGTTTCAGTTTATGATGTGTATGCTTGGCTTCTTCATATCTGTTCTTGGTCTCATGCAACCTGTGGGCCATGGATTGGGCACACAAGGGGTTCCATGGAAACACTCCAAAAATATACTTAGAGCTGTCCGAATTCGTTTGTGCTATTGAGAATAGCAAATTGTCTGGAAACCCTAACCTTTACCTGATTACATTTGTTTAGGGCCTGCCTTTATTTCACGTGTGCAGTTATATGTGCTAATTCTTTCTAAAGACAGAGAACATGTGTGTGCCTGCACGCACATGCACACACACACCCTTCCCCTACGATGCAGCGCTAATTCATATCTATGACGCTGGCCTTCTATCTTATCTGTGCTATTAGTCATGGCTGTTGTTGAGACGATCTAAGTGTTTTCATTTGATTCTTTACTCCTAAGACCAGCTCCTATTGAATGTAAGCATGTCCAATAGGTAAGTAGAAGAAGCATGAGCTACTGTAGTTAGACATTAAGAGTGCAAGGCACATAGCCCGATAAGGAGGAATGCAAGTCTGGCTTTCAGAGGGGTAATCGCTAAGGAGGTCTAGCTTGTTTTATGCGTAGCAAGTGGGATCAGCCCATGGACACAATGGCAGGCTCCGCTGGCTTCTCAGAAGCTTCCATTTTTATTTTATTTACATTCAAATTTACATAATAAGAACCAGCTTTAAAGGAATAAATGGACAAATAGTCTTTTAAAGTGTAGTAGATAAATAAGGGTTTAAATATTCTCCAGAGAAGACCCTGAAGCTAACTGCATGGACTTGCTGCTAGACAACCCAGGTCACTTCCGCGTTGCCCCCAGCCTGCTGGTTTCTGAGCATGAACAATTTTCCTTTTATTAGCCATGAGTGGGACAAAGCTCGTGTGCTAAAACTTGACTCTTGGCTAGATCCAGAAGACCAAGAAGTTCACAGAAGCCTTAGAAATTTCCAGCCTTACCTGAAGAATTTCCCAGGCTTATGCATCTATAGGACCTTCCTATTCCTGGCTTCCCACAGAGTTCATGTAACTCGAGCTTAACAGGGACAGGAGTCAGATCACAGATCTACCTCACCGCCCTTGGTTACAGCAGACAATATGGGCACCTTACACAGGAGTCAGGAACTCAGCTTCTTAGTTCTGAAAACTTTCTGAAAACAATACTGAGGTCCAAACATCTGCTGGAGGGAATATTAAAATCGACACTATCTGGAAACCATTCTGAGGCTTGAAGGGTATAGTGACGGGGACTCAGTAGACCTACCCATCTGAATGGGTTTAAATCTAGATCTTCTGTGTTGGGAATATGGCCCATGGTTAAAATTCCATAAAGCCTAGGGTTTGTATCCTCACTGTCTATCTCAGAGTGAGGTAACTACCTTAGATCTGAGAGCTTCAGACTTGCCACAATTTAATTTGTCTAATATCCAAAGTCCATGCATAGTGAACTTCTCTTCAAGATCTCTCTCTTTACAGGGACTTGTAGACTCTACCAAGGAGCTACATCTCATTAGCTCATTCCTAAATACAAATGCCATAAACTTCACAGCAACTCTGAAAGCTAGAACACAGAAGAAGAATAATTTTAAACGCTCATGGTAAAATGACTGTGTACCCTGAGTTCTGCTCTTAAATAAACTTTCAGTTCAGTATAAGGATGCCATGGTTAGATACTCGATGTCTTAACCATTTTTCCTGATGTCTTTTTTTAAGTTAGTAAAAGATTTCATTAAAATGAGAACTAACCTAAAAATGAGATGATATGGAGCTAGAAGTTAGGAGAGTCAGCATAAGAGAGGAACATGTGTGGGTTGCTGGAGAAAGGAAGACAGTCTACCCAGAGAGCCACGAAGATATCAGTACAGAGAAATATGGGAACTCCTCCCCAAGAAACATCTTAGGCTACTGATGCTTGAATTGTTTTCTCTTCTCCTTAAGACTTCAGGATGGCAGATATATGAGTTCTGGCAGAGAAAAGTCTGAGCTATCAAACTCATTAGTATCTTAGTGTACCAAGAGTGTTCTGCTGACTGTGTGCTTTCTGTCTAATGGCACATAGCTTTAACTTGGAACACTGCAGCCTGGGGATGTACCTCATTGGCAGAGCTCTTGTACAGCATGCGTGAGGCCCTGGTGCTAAATTAATATGTGTTTTCCAATATTATAGTTCAAAAATGTTTACATGAGCTGGACAGTATGGTGATATTTGAAAGGAAATAATTCAAGACTATCTTCTGTCAACCATAAGGTTGTCTTCCTGATTTTTACCAACATGCTTGCCTCACTTTTTTAATCATTCAGGATTTTGCCTGAATATCATCAACACTTGGTTTAATCTGTAAAGTAACAAAACAAAACCGTAAACCACCCCCCCAAACAAACAACAAACAAAAAACATGTCCACAGTCATCACTTTATACTAACTTCCTTTCTTTATGACACATGAATTCCCAAAGTGACATGTGCATGTTTTGTGGCTGGTTCTGCGCTTTGTCCAAGAACTTAGAACATGCTCTGGTATGTATTTCATTCTATACATACTATAGAAGGAAAGACCCAGCCGATGGTGAGTTTGGCTGGAGCAAAGCCCATCTCAGACATCAATTTCCCTCCAGTCCTTCACCCATATCTGTAGGTCTAGCTATTCCAAAAGCACATGCTGGCTGAATAAATGGATAAATGAAATCTAGGACAACAATCTCACAGGACAAAATAAAATATAATTTTACAGTATTTGAGGACTTAACTAAAGAGGAGTGACTGTCTCACTGAGGCTCAGGATGCATGGTTAGATGCATTTTTCTTCTCCATCAGGGAGTTTCAGAACCTGGGCTTCAGGTTCTGGAGACATGTGGACCTTCCCTTGAGAGACTGGATAGAACCAGATGAGTGTGATTCCTGGCACGACTAAAAAGGTGAATGGGCACACTCCATGGTCAAGGTCAACTCTGTCCCTGTGCAGTCCTATCCAGGCTGGGTGCCCTGCTCCTTTTTAAAAATAATTTATAAATACTCAAAAATAAAGGCAGATATATTTTCATCTTCTATATGAATAACACCTTCAAGATTCTATCAATTCTCCTTATAATAGTATGAAAAATGATGAGTATTCAGAGAAATGGGACCATCTGTGGCAGAAAAATTGTTAGGTATGGACAGGTCTTGGGAAGATAGACC